>NC_135407.1:950000-1162500 GCF_051989625.1 Stigmatopora argus
TAGTTGCAATACTCAAGCGTAGCCCCGAATATGCACCAATAAACTTGCACATGCGCCAACCTGGGAGAAGAAAGGTATCGACATTTAAAACAAAATAAGAATAAAATTTACTGTACGGTTAGATTAAACTTATTTTTGAGTGTCTGCATCGTCATCCAAGTTCATTTAAATTTGTTTATGTTACGAGCGCGATACTGTGCAAAAAAACGCCCCCCCTCCGTGAAATCCGTCTAATTTTAGTACTATTAAACACATTTTAGTACTATCAAACCACTAGTTATTTGTTACTTTGTAAATAGATGGTGAATTAGAACAAATGTAAAAAAAAAAAAACAATCCCAAATCATGTTTTTTGGGTGTTTTTTCAGAATTCATTTGTTTTTAGTTCATTTCTATGGGAAACGTTCGTTTGAGTATCGACATACGAGCTCAGTCCCGGAACGAATTAAGCTCGTATCTCGAGGTACCACTGTATAGTATTTATTTTTAATTAAAAATTGTGATTTAGAAATGAATGTATTAGTATGTGTTTAATAACATTGTTGTATCTATCTAAGTATTTTCACAGTGCTAGTACTCGGCCATGTCTATATGCCTTACCTGATTTTGTTTATTTACTCATTCATGCACGGATTGAATGAATGAATATTATTAAAAATGACTTCACTGATGCCTCCTTTTCTAGTGGAAAAATAATGAAGTGGTCGAGAAAAAAAATGCAAATTTAAAAAGGGGACATGAGACTTTAAATCAAATGTTGATATTTACAGGGCCAGCGTGATGGCGAGGTGGTGGATGACAAGCGGGAGAAGCCAAAAGAAAGGTTTGAGGCGGAAAAATTGAAAGAACTAGCGGAAGTGGAGGCTGTGGTCATCAACGACGTCATCAACCCCAACGGTCTGCCAGTGCAGAACGGCCTCGACGTCGACGTCAAAGACTTTGGGTAGGCCTCTCGTCGTTGGCTTCTTCCACAGAAAAGCCGTATTTTAGGTAGTAACCAGCAATTCTGCTTTTCCCGCAGCCGCCCGCCTGGTAACATGCAGCCCCCGGGATCGGAGGGGGACCTGCTGGGCGGTCCAGGGGGGGTCGGCGTGGACGGGATGACTCCTCTGGGTGGCGGCGGGGGCCCGAAACCACCCGAAGACTTCTCCGGTGTGGAACAGGGTGGCGTAGCCATGGATCCCATGGAGTCGGTGATGGAGCCGCTGCAGTTCGACTACAACTCACAGATGCCCATGGATTCGGCGCCAACAGTCGGACTATTTGATTACGCCAACCAGCAGCAAGTAAGTGTCGAGCAGATCTATCCTCTGCTTTACGGCATGCTAAAATGGGAAAATGTATTTAATGCTGTATTGCACCATCTTTTGTGGCAGCTTTTCCAGAGAAATAACGCTCTTGCCGTGCAGCAGCTCACAGCCGCTCAGCAACAGCAGTATGCACTAGCGGCCGCACAGCAGCCACACATTGGTAGGAAAATTACACGCCACGTTTTTTTCAATGTATGAAAGTAAATGTGACATTATGCTGGTTCCTGATGTACTTGTTTTATATCTTCAGGTTTGGCCCCAGCTTTTGTCCCCAATCCTTACATCATCAGTGCCGGCCCACCAGGTACGGACCCCTACGCGGCGGGGCTAGCTGCAGCGGCGACTCTGGGTAGGTTTTATCGCTCAGTACACACCGATGAAAGATCGTTATCTGAAAAATTCTGTGTGTGTGTGTGTGTGTAGGTCCAGCGGTGATGCCTCATCAGTACTACGGCGTCACGCCCTGGGGCGTCTACCCTGCCAACCTATTTCAGCAACAAGCCGCTGCCGCCAACAACTCGGCCAATCAGCAAGGGGCAGGCCAGGGCCAGCAGAACCAACAGCAGGTTTGACATAGATTTTCATTTTGGAATTGTGGGAAATATATTGCAGGGATCCCAACTTGTGACCAATTTGACAGTGTTTTGTGGCCCCTTAGTTGACATCTTGGCAAATTGTTTGTGCGGAGTTGCGTTTTATATATATTATTTAATATATGGTCTTTGTTAGCACAAAGCAGTTGCATAGTATTCATCTATAGAATATTAGAATATTAAAGTACCGTGTTTTCACGACTATAAGGCGCACTCAAAAGTCTTAAATATTCTCCAAAATAGACAGGGTGCCTTATAATCCAGTGTGCTTTATATATGGAAAAAAAAATAAAATGTGTCATTCATTGAGGGTGCGCCTTATAATGCGGTGCGTCTTATGGTCGTGAAAATACGGTAATAAGAAAAAAATTGTTTTGTTTCGCAGACTTTGATCGTTGGCGACATAAGGTCTGTGTCAACACAAAACCTTTAATGAAATATTCAAATATACGCGCCTTTGCCATGGATACATTGAGATTGAGACCCTTGCTTTTATGCTGTGCCCCCCTTTTACCCTTCAGAGATCAGGACAATACTGAGAAAAACGTTGGATTTTTTTTTTTTTTTCATACTGCTTGTTCAGTATATTGTTAACAATCTGTTTGTCCTCAAAGGTGATGCGTGCAGGGGGCAACCAGCGTCCCTTGACGCCCAGTCAGGGGCAGCAAGGGCAGCAGAATGAGCAGCTGGTTGCCACGGCAGCTGTCAACTCAGCCCTGGCTTTCGGGCAGGGGCTCGCAGCAGGAGTGCCTGGTTAGTCTCTTTTTTAAATTTTTTTAACTGATGTTACTTTTCCTTGGTGTGCTCATCTATTTCTACTCGGCCTCCCAGGGTATCCGGTCCTGGCCCCCGCAGCATACTATGACCAGACGGGTGCCCTGGTGGTTAACACGGGGGCTCGTAGCGGTCCCGTCCGCCTCATGGCCCCCGCGTCTGTCATCATATCGCCTTCTGCAGCGCAAGCAGGTAAAGAATGCATACATGAGGGGAAAAAAAGTGTCGAAAATAGCCACATTCCCTCATGAACGTTAATGAAAGACAATAAAATTGACATGCTTTTTGTTTCCCCGTAGTCGCCGCCGCGGCGGCTTCGGCGGGCGGTGCCAACGGGGGCCTGGGCGGCGGCGCCAACGGCCCCTTTCGAGCCATGACGTCCCAGCAGCCCCAGCAGCAAGGGGGACCTGGAGGCGGCCCGCTGGGAGGCAGCTCCTTCTACGGATCATCGTCGCTCAGCTCGTCATCGCAGAGCTCTTCGCTGTTCTCGCAGGGCTCCGGCCAGCCCGGTCCGGGCTCGGCTTCCCTGGGCTTCGGCCAGCAAGCCTCATCATCCCTTGGGGCTTCGCTCGGGGCCACGTTGGGAGGCTTCGGTACTGCAGGTAGGGATTGATTTAATTGATTGTGTCCTTACGGGGCCAGCGTCAAGTATTGTTTTACTTTTGACATTATATAAAATTAGAAACGCCCTTTTTTTGTCCCATTTTTGGGTCTAGATTTTTTTGGTATAATGATAATTTTGATACTTGAACATGCAGTTTTAAAAACCTTATAGTTTCAGATGGGGTAACATGAAGGAAAATGTGTTTGTGTCTTTCTTCAGATTTTGTTTCGTAGAACTGCGGTGCAGTGTGTCACTTAATTATGACGTTTTGGTTGCAATCTTGTGGATGTACCGCAGAGGTGTCTGGTCTAGCCTAGTTATTTTCCACCTATGAATGAGCCCAGGTTGAATAGAAATAATTGGAGTTGGTCTGAATTCACCCACAGTGTGATTATCGTCAATGTTAGCATTGTAACATTTTTAGGTGCTGCGTGTAAAATATTTACTTGGGTTCATTTAAAATTGGGAAACACTGCCCTAAAAATGTTCAATTTACCCCCCCCCCCCCCAAAAAAAGTCATATACCGCTTTAAAAAAATAAATAAGAACATTCCTTTCACTGAACAGGCAAAAAATGTGAAGTCAATTGTAATATATAATGATCAAAGTTGACGTGCATTATAATATTTGATGTTTGGTATCTTTGCTTCCCTCAAGTGGCCAACTCGAGCGGCGGGAGCGGGTCGCGGCGCGACTCTCTGACGGGCAACAGCGAGCTGTACAAGCGAACGCCCTCCAGCCTGACGCCCATCGGCCACGGCGGCTTCTACAACGGCACGCTGGGCTTCAGCCCTTCACCCGGGCCCGTTGGCATGCCGCTTCCCAACCAGGGCCCGTCCCACTCGCTAACCCCGCCACCCTCGCTCTCCAACCATAGCTCCTCGTCAAACCTCAACCTGGGTAAGCGGTCATTTGGAAGGCGCGCTACAGCAGATGTTCTCAAAGCTTTTTTTTAAAATGTGCTTGAATATATCCGCCTGGCAGGGGGTCTGACCAACGGGAGCGGGCGCTTCATCTCGGCCGCGCCGGGCGCCGAAGCCAAGTACCGCAGCGCCGCCAGCTCGGGCTCGTCGCTTTTCTCCCCCAGCAGTCAACTGTTCCCGTCGTCGCGGCTACGCTACGGCATGTCCGACGTGATGCCTTCGGGACGCAGCCGTCTGTTGGAGGATTTCCGTAACAACCGATACCCTAACCTTCAGTTGCGTGACATCGCCGGGCACATTATGGAGTTCAGCCAGGATCAGCATGGCAGCAGGTTAGTGCCGGGTGACAATAAAACGGAGTCAAGTGGATGTCTATTTTAAAAATCAATTGGTAATCCAGAGATAGATTCATTCTAAAGTTGTGTCCCGGCTAGGAATCGGTTGCCCGTAGCTTCACTTTGTTTAAAATATTCAGACGCCGTCACGACTCGGATTACGGTCTTGATGCGTTGATGTGACTGTTTTTTTTTTTTTTCCCAAAAAAACATGGTGAGCTGCTGGTGGGGTTCTCTACCAGATTTGCAAGTTTCCTGGTCACATATTTTAACGGTTAAGACATTATAAATATTGTGGAAGCCACTCAAAGAATGTGGATGTGGCCCCTGGGCTAAAGTTTGCCCAGGTCTAATTTAATGGATAGAATAAATATGAGACTGCTAGAGCCCTATGTAAGCTGGAAAAAAAGTTTTTGTGTACTCAAATAACCGACAACTTTCAAACATTGTTTTTTTTATTTTGCACTAGCAGCTTGCTCATCTTGGAGCTGACATACTCCTCAAAGTTTTTTCTTCTTCTACTGACTGCATAGCTTTATGCAAATGTGCTGTGTTCATTTTTTTTTGTATAGACACCATGACATAGGCTCTGTGCATTCCAGATATTGATTTGCTTGTCATTCTCACCTGATTTATCTTTAATTTAGTCTGCTGTCCATCATGTTTTGGTCGCCAGAGTTGTCGGACACTAGCAACATGCTAAGTTAAGTCATCGCTATCTGGCACAGGTTCATTCAGTTGAAGTTGGAGCGGGCCAGTCCGGCAGAGCGCCAACTTGTGTTCAGTGAAATCCTGCAGGCTGCCTACCAGCTCATGGTGGACGTTTTTGGCAACTACGTAATCCAGAAATTCTTTGAGGTATAACTCGGTGCACTTTGGATTGTACGGTTGGATCACAATTTTGTATTCAAGCCTTTTTTTAATTTTTATGTGAAGTTTGGGAGTTTGGACCAGAAGCTGGCGCTGGCCGAGCGAATCCGCGGGCACGTCCTGTCGCTGGCATTGCAGATGTACGGATGCAGAGTCATCCAGAAGGCACTGGAGTTCATCCCGTCCGATCAACAAGTCATTGTGAGTAGTCTCGTGTTTGTTTCGATCACCTATAATTAAGACATATCTAGTACAGTGGTACCTCGAGATACGAGCTTAATTCCTTCCGGGACTGAGCTCTTATGTCGATTTTCTTGTAACTCAAACGAACGTTTCCCATAGAAATGAACTAAAAATGAATTAATTCGTTCCAACCCTCTGAAAAAACACCCAAAACAGGATATTGGATTGGAAAAACATTTTTACTCGTTCTAATTCGCCATCTATTAACAAAGTAACAAATGTTAAGCGCCGTAAACTGCAATAATATTAGCCGTTCTTGGATTAGGGTGAATAATATATGCATAAGCAAGTATTGTCATAGTTTCTCTTTAATGCTGCGTCAGTGTTTTCATCCAAATATCCATTGCTGAAAAGGTTATAACACTGCTAAAGATTCTATCCAATAATAAGTAATTTTTTTTCTCCTCTCTCACAAAACTTTATTTTTATGAGACATGATGTCAGCATACCGAATTTTTCGGATTATAAAAGGCATCTTCAACGAACAAGTGACTTTTGTTACACAAGGCAAACCCGATCATGCGGTGCATTAGTTCATCAATGGACTGCATTTATCATTTGCTCTTAATATTTTTGCTTTGGAATTGTGTTATTTATTCATTTAAGTGTCTTTGGGTAATGTGGCTGTATCTCTTGAACACTTTATTGGATTAATATAACACAGTTTTGTCCAGCAGAATAGGTTTCAGCTCATTACGTTCAACCAGAATTCATTTTTGGGTGTTAATATTCTGAAAAATTGGTTATTTTTATTTTTTGCAGGCCGCTCAAAATGTGGCAGTCTAAGTTTTCAGGTTTTAAACATGCCCCATCACAGAACAGCTGGGAATTCTCTGTTATTTACTCACAACACTAATCCTTGTTGCCATGATAGCAATTGAGTGTTTAAACCTCTCAAGTTACTTAAAAAAAAACAAAAAAAGGGTGACTCATTACATTTTAGGGCCAAGACCCGCGAGGATGTGTTTGTGCTCTATAAAACGTTTCCCGACTAGAGTTTACGAGTTGTTTTCTCCAAGGCCAGTGTTTTTAAGCACACCGCTATTTGTCGGTCACACTTAAGCCTCGGTTTTAAACAAACAAATGCTCGGGGGGGGACTATTTGATTTCTCGCAAACGATTTACTTGCCTTTTTTCTCTCTGGGCAGAGCGAGATGGTGCGTGAGCTGGATGGTCACGTGCTCAAGTGTGTGAAGGACCAGAACGGCAACCACGTGGTGCAGAAGTGTATCGAGTGTGTGCAGCCGCATGCCCTGCACTTCATAATAGACGCCTTCAAGGGACAGGTGTGAATCACGTATACAGAGAAACGAGAGAACACACATTTTCTCCTGTCACCATGGCAATGACAACCACTGCAATACGGTAGCCTTTTTTGGATTGATTTGCTAGGTGTGTCGTTTTAAGAAATTCAACAACAACAAAAAAAGTAACCTTTTCGCATTGGAATTGCCAGGTGTCGGTTACAGGTATTTATTTGCGTGTTTCAGGGTTGTTTATGTAGTCTGCATGTTAAGTGTTTGGAGTGTGAGGAATTTAGTGACGCCCTTCTCCGTGGGGTGTAATTTTTACGAACCCACATCAATCGGTGCTTTATAACTGGGAGGTCTCATGTGGAAAAATTGACCAACGAGACCAATGCTCTTGATGACAAAAATTAGGAAAATGGGTCCAAAGGTGATCATTTTTGCTTCTTGGAATTGCTTTTGTGACTAAATATTAATGTTACAAGCTCCGATGCAAAAGGTAGTAACCCATGCATAATAAGTCTTGAAACCAAAAAACATCCTTAAAAAAAAAAAACTGGGTCTTAGCAGCAAATATCAGTGTAGCATTTTTCCCCTCCCTAATTGCACTCACAGAATTGTTTATGAAAGAATACAAGTTAAACAATACTATATTGTTTTACAAAAAACAACCCTGTTTTCCCCAACTAAAAGACTTTTATATATGTATATATGCATTGAGACATTTTCTCAGTGCGCCTTATATTAATATTCATTTATCATTGTATGGAATTCTCTTTAGCACAGCTCCATCTAGTTGATGTGTAACACAACTCCTACGCACTACTAATATTAGTACTACTACACCTCAATCTAGTGGATGTACAACTCAATCCCCTACTACTACCACTCATTATCATTTATTAACTGGTGTACCTTGTAAATATATAAGCCAATACATCAATTATACACCAATTTCGTCATACGCAGTTTCTGGGTGTGATGACAAGTAGGCTTTTTTGTTGTTGATAATGACGACAGGGCCTATGTCCGATTATTATTATTATTATTAAATAATAATGAAGCACATTTTAAGACATTCATTGAAGGTGCGCCTTATAGTGTGGAAAATATGACAGTTGATTATTCACTAGAATTCCAAGTATAGCTGGTCAATACAACTTTATAATACACCGTTTATTGTGTTAGGTATTCGCCTTGTCCACTCACCCATATGGCTGCCGGGTCATTCAGCGCATCCTGGAGCATTGCCTACCCGAACAAACGCTGCCCATCCTCGAAGAGCTTCACCAGCACACGGAGCAGCTCGTGCAGGTTCCACTACCTCCTTCGCTACAACGCATAACGATAGAAATTCCGTCAACTAGATGAAGAGGGTCGTGCGCCCCGCGTACCGCACTTTTAGAATCGTCGGTCTGTCGTTGTGTTGCGTGCATTTGCTCACCTTTTTTGTTTGTTTGTGTGCGTTTACTTGCAGGACCAGTACGGCAATTACGTAATCCAGCACGTGTTGGAACACGGCAGAGCCGAAGACAAGAGCAAGATAGTGGCGGAGATCAGAGGGAACGTGCTGGGTCTTAGCCAACACAAGTTTGCCAGGTAGTCTTTATTGTCATTATTCCCAGCGGCGTATAACCAAATTGGTGGTGCTACTCCGCAAAGTGCGTTTTTCCCCAATAAAAACATAAATAAGTCAATTAAAAAGTCAAGGTCATTCTAAAATATTGCACAATCTAAGATATTGAATTGTTATTGCACAGAGCCGCTGCACCCGCGCGCGCCGCCATCTTGGATCTTCCATCAAAGAAAGATGGCAGACTTTTCTGCCATCTAAAATATTGAACAATCTTCTAAGATATTGCATTGTTATTGCTCAGAAGGCCTTGTGTGTCACACTAATGCAAGTAGAGAGCAAAGAGCCACTGCACCCACGCGTGCCGCCATCTTGGATCTTCTATCAAAGAAAGATTGCAGACTTTTGCACCTAACTCCAAGGATAGTGAAAAATGAAAAAAAGTTCTAGTGAAAAAATTCCAATCCAACACTATAATAATAAAAAATGATAAGAATATATCTAGAATACAATGTACCCACAATAAGGCAAAATATTTTAATATGTAAAATAATAGATCCCCAAGCAAACATTGCATTTATGTCCGTGTACACTTTTTTTGCGTTGGGTTAGCAACGTGGTGGAAAAGTGCGTGACGCACGCGTCGCGGGCGGAGCGAGCGGTACTGATCGACGAGGTGTGCAGCCTGACGGAAGGGCCCCACAGTGCCTTATACACCATGATGAAGGACCAGTACGCCAACTACGTGGTGCAGAAGATGATCGACGTGGCCGAGCCCACTCAACGCAAGATCGTCATGCACAAGGTATACTATTAAAACACACATTGTTAATGGGAAATATTTTCAGCTGATTTGTGTATACATTTTTTTGGGATGGCGCTTCATTTTGATTGTTTAAAGCAGCTGCTTTTTAGATTTTTGGTCCAAAATGGTACTGCAACCAGGATCAACCAATTCAAGAGCATAGCTTTTGGGTTGCCAGATAAGCACTTCACAATAGAGAATCAAGCTGTTATCACATCATTGTTGCGTTTCAATCACATACTCACGATGCCCAGGTGAAGATGCTATTGTTGGCAATATGTTATTTTATTTTTTTCTTATGTTTATTGAAATATTAGGGCTATTTTATGAATAAACTTCAAATGTCTTTTGAGGTTCATGATACGCTATAGATCCAGTTGGCGATGTCACAGGGGCAATCATATAGGAAATGATTTCTCCATGTGCAAATAAGGCTAAGTTAGTGAGCAATTAATACGTAATCATGGCTTAGTGGAATTCTGATGTATGAATTTATTGATTTATTTATTTTGCCCAGATGACTGGTGCGAATGCAATTTGCTGTTTAAAAAAAAACTCTTTAAACTTCCGCGCTGCCAATTTATGCCTGTAAAAAATAAAAGAAAAAATCCATTGTGTTTATACGACTAGTTCAAACGCTGCGTCTCCCTTCAAAGAAAGGAACAGCAATTTGGCCAAAGGCTTTATGTACCTTCAAAGGTAGGATGGTAAATTAGGATATCATAATAATCATAACTTTGTTGTTCTATTGGTTAATGGTATCTTAATTGGTTAAGCAACCATTAAAACGCAAAAAAACGCTATCGTGTTCAGCTTTTAGAAAATTCTGAAAAATAAAGAATTTCATTTGAATGTGTAATAGGTATAAATTGTGGCTGACATATCGTCTTTGAAAACTTAATCACATTACAGGATATAACTTATAATATCAGAAAATACATTTTGCGATTTTTTTTTTTTTTAATATCCAAAGGCAGTGCCCAAGCTAACAAATATGCTAATCTTTAAAATTGACCTAAGGGGCAATCCTGCTGTTTCTGAGTTTTAATCTAATTACCGTAATTTCACGACTAAGGCACACCCTCAATGAATGACACATTTGAATGTTTTTCCATATATAAGGCGCACTGCATTGTAAGGCGCCCTGTCTATTTTGGAAAAAATTTAAGACTTAAGTGTGCCTGCTAGTCGTGTAATGTAGAGTACATTTGAATTCCGTAATTTACAAATGATCATTTGCTGTAAAAACTAATATTTTCTAAAAATCCCTCAATGTGATTTCCAGATCCGACCCCACATCTCCACACTTCGAAAGTACACGTACGGCAAACACATCCTGGCCAAGCTGGAGAAATACTACATGAAGAACGGCGTCGACCTGGGCCCTTTGTGCGGACCCCCCAACGGCATCATGTAAACGCCACGCCCCCCTACCTTTGCCAGTCATGTCGTCGTATCTTTAAAAGAAGGACCCCTTGCCCCACCCCCGCCCGACCCAGCCTGCTGAACTTGGGTGTGCGAATCATTTCTTTGGTTCATATTTCATTTTTGGCTCCCTTGGCAATTTTTCCCCAATTGACTAATTTAATTTCTCAGCCAAACGTAGACGAGTACACACACACGCACACGCATACCCACGCACCAACCCACACACACACACACACACACACACATGCGAGCTAACCAGCCTTCAGGTCATTTAGCATGGGAGTTTTCTGGTCTTGCTTCTATAAATATAACATGTATACTTGGTGTAGAATCTTTGCATATACAGTACATATAAATATATATATATAAATATATATATAAAAACTTTGTAGGTTTTTTCTGGTTTTTGATGTTGACTCTGTATCTATAATGTATCCTAGTAGTGACCACGCATACTTCTGACTGTATACTTGTACATTTGTAAACCCTTGTAATGTAAAAGTGCTTTACCACCCTTTTTTGGTATGATGAGAAAAATAGGGGGGGGACTTAACTTGTGCATTTCAGTGTATATTCTCACCATCTTGGTTTGTGACATGAGTTGTTGTATATTGTAAATTGTAATATCAAAATTTGCTTCTTTTTTTTTTTCCTCCAAAAAAGCCCTTTCTATATCTATTACGGGGTCGTACTTGTACAAAAAAAACATTCGCACCATTGCTTGATTTTATCTTAACTTAAAGGAAAAAAAATAATCTCCCACTGACTTTCTTTTTTTTTTTCCTTTTAGAGCTTTTTTATAGGAAAGTTTCACTTTTGTTGGGAGTGAACTGATTGTACAGAGGAGATTCTTTAGGTTTGTTTGCATTTCTTTAGACCTGTAAGTGCTGTATCATACTGTCTATTGTTTTTTTCTTCCCCTTTTTGGGTGAGAAAAGGCAGCCATTTTTGGGGGTGAAGATAAAAAAAAAAAAAAAGCTGCCTTGTGTATATTTACTACTACGAGCACACCCTGTAACCATATGTGTATAGTTAACAGAAACCTGTGTATGCTTACTTGCCTGGGCAACTATTTTTTGTAACTCCTGTTGTAGATTGTCTCTAAACAATTGTGTGATCTTTATTTTGGAACCAAATGAGAGAAAAACAAAAAAAAATGTTGAAAATTTAAACTACTGTGTTGGCGTCATTGTTCGTTTAACGACTTCCTTTTAATTCATTATTTTGTTGTCTTAATTGACAATTTATTGATTATCAACTGATTGAAAGAATAGCCTACTTTATTTTGATAGTCAACTGTTTAAAAGTAGTTACATTCTGTTTTTAGTTGCTTAATATATTACACTTTCTTTTATTACAGTAAGTATTGTTTTTTTAAAACTAGTTCATGCCTTTTTTTCCTAATTTACCCTTTCTAATATTTTTTTTAAATTTAATTTGACGAACAAAAAAAGCAGGGGAAAGTCTTTATAATTCAAGAACAATTTAAAAGCAGTATTTTATTTCTCTTTTATGGTTACAGTAATTTAAATAATTTTGTAATTGTGATAAATGTATTAAATTATTATTTGAATATGCAATAATTATTTTTTCTGGACATAAAATATTAGCACCTTCATTTTTATTTTCAAACAATTTTAGGTATAAGTAATCACATGCTTCAGCGGCTGGAAGCTTTCTTTCAAATTAAAGCATAATTAGAGCAAATGAAGACAAAACTAAGTAGCGTCTTAGCACCATATGTTACTGTTATGTTTTATTTTCTCTTATTTACAGGAGGAAAACAGACTAAAAAGTAATTGAGCCATCTACAACCCCCAAAGTCACAACAGATGCTTAATTAAAGAAAATCTAGTTATTAAAATTCACAGTTCTAATGGGTTTATTCTGTGAACTGATGCCAGAGAAAAATTGATAAAATAAATCTATCTGGTGTTTACCTCAAATGTTTTTTTTTTACATTTTAATGGCCAATAATACATATTTTATACAAAAGGACACAAAAAAACATTGAAAATGGTACAACTTCAAAATAAAAGTACTGTTTTTGTCTCCAAATTATACAGCAAATAAGAAAATCCGTTAAAAACCACACAACAGGAAAAACGAGTTGGTTCACACGTTTCCTGAAAGATAACACTTATTCCCCTGTGGGGAAAATGACATTTAATCACCATTAATGGCAGGAAATGACTAAGTGGAAATTGCTTTACGTTAACTGTCATTTTTAATTTTGACGTCGTGGAACATGATGAAAACAAATTTGGAATTCATCTCAGTGTCTCGGAATGACGAAATGAGTAAAATTAAAATTCAATGAAAGGGCTATTTTTAAACACCTTCCATTGATTCTGCAACCTGCTCGGTTGCTAGGCGACCACGTCCATGACGTAGTGGATGGTTCGTTAGACACACCTGATCGGGGCAGCTAAATTTAACGTGCATTTGTTTTCGTTAGAAATTTAAATTGGACTTTTTATTTAAGTTGGTTAACATTTGATCATTTTGAAATCTGTCAATTATTACTTCGTCTGCCTTTTGTTCTAACGTGTTTTTCATTGTTTGTTCACTTTTAATTCAAACAATTCAAAACTAAGATGGGAGGGGCTACACTTCCGCCTTCACGTGACTTGATTGATTGGACGTGATTAGTTGTCGCATCACACCTGACTGGACTACAATGGCGGAGGGTTCTTTTACAAAGTAAGAAAACTCTTTTTTTGTTTTTTTAAGGGCTAAAATACAACCACATTGTCCAGCTTTGATTGAAAATAAAAAAAAAACCGAGAGACGTCCCCACGTTTCCACTTCCCCAGCCGGTACCCACATTTCCTTTTCCGCTGCCGGTACTTGCTCGAGCTGCAGGGGGCAATCCTCTTCCGCGGAACCCCCTCTCCAACCCTTCGTCATTCAACCCCTCCTCCCGCTAGACTCCCGGTTCCAGGCGGCGTCTCCATACGGAACATCCTGCCTTCTTAACGGCGAGGGGGGAGGAGACAAGAGAGAAAGAGAGCCGGAGGGAGGCCAGGCGAGCCACTAAATCTGTCAGGAGCGAAGGGAGAGGCGGCTTGGAACTATTAAAAAAAAAAAGGGGACGGGGGAGCCTTTTCTCCTTCTTTTTTTTTTTGGTCTGGCGTGTGGATTTGCAAGCCCCGGGGACCTCGGCGCGCTCTGAAAGTTGGACCTCAGACGGCTTGGACGACCCCCCTCGAAGGAGGCAGCGGCGGCTTCCACCACCGCGACCGAGCATGAGGCTCCTGCCCGGGTTGCTGCTGCTGCTGCTGGCGCTGGCCGCTCACGTCGCCGCCGCGGTAAGTCAAGGAGGCAACCTCCCCCCCCACCTTTCTACCTACCTAACCCCACCATGTTGGATCCTTTGTGTGCACGCGCACGTTGACGTCTACTTAACCAGCTCCGTGGGCGTGCGCATGCGTTGTTAATAAGACACTAGTGATGATATCCATGAGGAAATCCTGAACTCGACCTACATATTAGACCTGTTTGCCCCCCTCCCCTCCCCGGTATTTCCCCCTCCCCCTGTACATTTACGTGCGTGCGTGCTCGTGCCTCCGTGTGTAATTAGCGAGTCATCTCTAATTGAGTTTGATTACGGGTTCTTTGCGGTTTGTGATGTCTGTGTCACCGCTCTCGCATCCCGGCGTAAATTCGGGAGATGGGGGTGGGAAGCTGGGGGGCAGGGGGGGTGTTGGGTATCTTTGGTGGGTGGGGTAGTGGGCACGTTGCATTACGCGTGGATGTAGATGAATGATGTCATCGGGACCCCTCACACCTCGTCTGCACCCTGCCCCCCCCACCCCCAACGCTATCGAAAAACGGGACCACCGTCACAACACGCCCACGATGCCGAGTGGCGTTTCTAAGCGTGGAAGTGGAAGATGAGGCACCGAAACCAGATGAAGGAATGTAAAAATAGACCAAATTGTAAGGAATTACTGTCGGTGACGTGATTGCAAACCCCAGAAACCAGAAATGGAGTGGTTTCCTCAAGGAGTTTGACACGAACCCGTTACCGCAGCTTGCCCTCTAATTTCTTGTTATTTTGGAATCATCGGTGTTCAAATACCCGGCCACACCTTGAGACTTTTTGAGATGTTTGTGTTGCAGACTAAAAGTACAATATCGGACTCTTTTAACAACGATTCGATTCTCATCAGGATCTCAAGTGCGGTGCCGACAGTGTCGGCTAACTTAAACGACCTGTCACAGCTGCTTGTTAAAGTCAAAGCGTTGCTGCTGAACAGATGAAGACACCGCGTTTATTTATTCACTTTATAGGGAGGACTGCTAGGAATCATTTAAGGTGCGTCAAACACCGCGTTTGCATCCACACATGAAATCAGCCCTGATCATTCGGGTTAAAAAAAAATCAGGTTTTGAAAGTATTAACTCTTCGACCGCAATGGACGTCCAATCCGGTTTGACTGGGAGACTGGCAGCAATCATTAGAGCCCTCCAGTCAAACTGGAATGCCATACCATACATAAATTTTCAATACCAGGCCACAAAATATTGTCTTGAGGGTCTCAATTGGCCCCTGGGCCGCAAGTTGGAGACCCTTTTTCCCTTTAAAATTCAGTTTGACTTCAGTTGTGCTTTATTAGTATTATCTCAGTCAGTTCTATAAAAATCCAGCAGACAGAAGTGTAGCTGTCTGTAGTGAATTATCAAGAGGATTTGTATTTTTTTTTTTTTTGTGTGTGTGTGTGTGTGTATGTATGTTTTTTTTCTTTCAGTGCTAAAATGTTTGACGCGGCTCTTCATCACACACACGTTAGGATTATTACTGGGTCAGTCGGTTAGCATAGCAAAGAGCCTTCTGGCCTGGACTTGAACTAATCTGCCGTCAAGTGTACTAACTGGAGACACGTTTGGATTTGACTTGGGTGTGTGCGACTGTGGGTGTCGGTGTGTGTGTGTGTGTGTGTGTGTGTGTGTGTGTGTGTGTGTGTGTGTGTGTGTGTGTGTGTGTGTGTGTGTGTGAGAGAGCATGATAAATGAGAGCGTCGGGTGAGAGGAATTTATGCGGGGGAGTAATATTGACAGATACAGGTGTGTGTTTGAAAATGGGAGGGGTCAAAGCGTGATGTGGGTGATTTACGGCCCCCCGATTAATCGTCAATAATCGCTTGTCGTTATGCATCTATGACTCATATTGCAAATTCCTAATGCTAAATTGTTTTAAATTCATCTTTGAAGTTGTTTACATTTGTGTTTGTGTGTCCACGTGCTAACGTTAGCTTCCTCCTTACACTTGACAAATATTTACATCACTGGTGTCAAAGTGGAGGCCCGGGGGCCAAATCTGGCCCGCCACATCATTTTGTGTGGCCTGAGAAAGTAAATGATGAGTGCTGACTTTCTGTTTTAGGATCAAATTTAAATGAAGATTATAGATGTATATTATATTTCCTGATCTTCCTACTTTTAAATCAATCATTGTCATTTTTTAATCATTTTTTTCTGTTTTTAGTTCAAAAATCATTTTGTAAAATCTAAAAATATATAAAAATATGTTCTGTTTTCCACTTTAATATGGAACATAATGATTAAAAGAGATTTTCCTTCACAAAAAAGCTCAAATAAACATTGTTTTAGATCTATAAAAAATGGAATAGTTAGGGCTTTTGAACCAGTTCTTTTAATCCATTTAAAAAAAAAAAAATCGAAATATTATATCTAAAATGGATGGTCCGGCCCACATGAAATGGAGTTGACGTTAATGCGGCCCGCGAACCAACCCGAGTCGGACACCCTTGACCTACATAATTACTGCCTGTTATTCATTTTAATACATTAAGAAAATTTCTTATCTTTTTTTGTGGGTTTCTCACGTTCTTCATATAAAATTAAGACACTAATCATTTTTAAAGGGTTTTATTGGTTGTTTACTTTAAGGAATTAAGATTTACATTTAAAAGACTGCTCTACTTATGAACAATCCAACTTACAAAACAACTTCTTTCCAATGACTTTTGTAAGTAGAGGTACCACTATACTTTCCCATGAATTGACCTACAAAATATGTGTTGCAACATCAATGACCTTTATTTCAATGGGAGAAATACAGATTCTTTTGTGTGAGGTCTAGGGGAGTGTCAAATGTTTATTGTGGGGGGGTTGTGACAGAGATACAAGTGTACGCATGTGATTGTATTTTAGGCTACTTCCTGTTATCTTGACTTGTGATATCATGTCCGGGCGGGCGGCTGTGTTTTGCCCGATTTTCCCACAGACATCTGTTGGCTACCAAGGATAGATAGCCTCGTCCATGCGCGCATATCTGACTTCTGAGCCCCGATTGTCCATCTGTCGGCGCGTGGGAAAATAACTCGCAATTCTCCCGATGCCAACAACTTGTCCTGGCCGGCTCCTCCGAGGCGTCGCGTTCCCTAGGCCCATCGCAAACGAGCCCCCCCCACCCCGCCCGTGGCGACCCCCTTCTCCGAGTTGGCAGACAAAGCCGCTTCAGAAAGCGAGAAAGATCTCGAGCAGCTTGAGATGGAGGCCGAGTGTGGAATGTCGGTCGGGAGGCAATTTGATGCAGGAAGCAGGCAAGGGGGGGGGACAAAGTGCCTTTACACGCGGCCAGGTATAAAAGACCCCCCTGGGGGAGGGGCTCCAGAGGTATTTCAGGTGTGCCTGTGAAGGCGAGGGTGGGCGTGAGGGCGGTCAGCTTCCTGTGGAGAGAGGAAATGAAAGAGATCATAGTTCATATCCGGGCACGTTGACAGCCTGAGGTCAGCCACGGTGAAGAAAGACAGCTTTCAGGACCCCCCCGCCTCGGCCCCCCGAGAGCCCTTCCGAATCGTAAACATATACACGTCATTTTTTGTCTCATGAGACTTTTTTGTTCTCACAGGGAAATTCCCAATTATTGTCAAAGCATTTGTGGCAGATGGATTGTTTATTGAGATCAGTTTGATCTAAAAAAAGACCCTAAGGGGGGGGGGGGGGCTAAGCCTGGTATCACTTGAACTAAAAGGTCATTCGGGGTCAAGGCCAACACGAGACGCTTGTCAGTTCTTGATAAAGTTGAAAAAAGTAAAATCACGATGCGATGTTTCCCTCTGAATTTGAGTGAACTTTTTTCAAGCCAAAAATGCTAAATGTTATGATCGCCAATTCTGATTGATTGGTGATTGGAGTCTGACTCGATGTCCCGATTCGTTACTCATGTTTCGGTAGCTGATTTTGGGGTAGTCAGTCATAAGATTGGACTACTGTTTTTTTTTTTAGGAACTAGTTATATTAAAATAGCATTGTGTAATATTTTAAAAAGGAGGAGCTCACTTTAAAAGAGAAAATATGAGCTGCATTATTTTTACTTGGAAAAAATATGGCAAAACATGAAAATAAATTAGGATATGGGCATCTCTAGTTGAGTTGTGTGATAGTTATGTGATCATCTTATGCACATGTGTCAAAGTAGCGGCCCGGGGGCCAAATCTGGCCCGCCGCATCATTTTGTGTGGCCCGGGAAAGTCAATCATGAGTGCCGAAATTCTGTTTTAGGATCAAATTAAAATGAAGAGTATAGAGGTATATTAAATTTCCTGATTTTCCCCCTTTTAAATCAATCATTGTCATTTTTTAATCCATTTTTCTATGTTTTTAGTTCAAACATCCTTTTGTAAAATCTAAAAATATAAAAAAAAAACCTAAAATAAACATTGTTTTAGATCTATAAAAAACGGAATATTCAGGGATTTTAATCCAGTTCTTTTCATCCATTTATAAAAAATAATAATCTGAATATTATATCTAAAATGGTCCGGCCTACGTGAAATCAAGTTGACGTTAAAGCGGCCCACAAACCAACCCGAGTCGGACACCCTTGATCTTATGTATTCAAACAAGCCTATCGGGGGGGGGGGGGAAATCCAAAATGGTGAGGCTAGGCGCTTAATTAGCATGTTTTTTTGGGAGTAAATTCAACAGAACATATGAAACACTCACCCAATAGATTTCAGGCCATGTCTGAAAGGCTCTTCTGTAACATAAAAATGACAACTTAAACATGCAATTTTTCCATAGCCAATGTTCTTGTCGTTTACTGCTTTGTGTCAACTTCTAATTCCGTAATTCACTCAAACCAGTCTGAGTGACGCCCATTTTATATTAACGCTTTTCCTTCAACATGTTTGTTATGACACACTTGCGAGCGTTAGGAATGTTTTTGTGGAGAAACCAAAAAAAAAAAAAAAAAGACGCCGTTCACCACTTCTCGCCGCAACCCGCACAGGCACGTTTGTGGCGACACACATCAAAGCCAGTCATTATGATATTATATTTCGCACAAACACTCGTTGATGGCGTGCCATTCTTAAAAAAATCGCAGTGACTCAAACAGGGGAGACGCTAAAACCCCAAAGGTGGGTTTTTTTTTTCCCGTTTACTCGCGTCGGAGAATTCCGCTTGTTCAGATACTAAACATACACACACACACACACACACACACACACACACACACACACACACACACACACACACACACTCGTCTCCACTGCAGTAATTGGGAAGCCCAACACACACGCATTCAGACACACACATATTCTCCAGAGACGGGGCGAGATGAAAATGGAGGCGGTGGAAGGAAAGAGGAGTGGAAAAAGGGAGAGAGGAAGATAATGAGGGGTGTGGAGGGAAGGAAGGATGGATGGATGGATGGAAAAGGGCTTAGGTTCATGGCAGGCGTGGAGCACACCCGCAAAAATGCAGCTGGATTCAGGTTCAGGACGGGAGCGCTACCTGCCCTCCGTCGCCATGACGACCACCTCCGTCGGGCCACGGCACGGTTTTGGGATGGACGCTAAAACCTTCAGATACGAGCTTAATGAGTTCCAGGACCGAGCTCGTATGTCAATTTACCCGTATCGCTCTCAATCTCTCTCTCTCTCTGAACCGCTTCATCTTCGCTAGGGTCGTGGAGGGTGCTGGAGCCTATCCCAGCCTGAATTGGTGGCCAGCCAATCGGAGGGCACGATGATACAAACAACCTTTCATGCTCACACTCATAATTTAGAGCAAGGGTGTCAGAAACAAAGGTTGGTTGGCGGGCCGCTTTAACGTCAACTCGATTTCACACACATGGGCCGGACCATTTTAGATATAATTTTTAGATATTTTTTTATAAATGGATTAAAAGCCCTGAATATTCCATTTTTTTTATAGATTTAAAATAATGTTTATTTTTGCTTTTTTAAATATATTTTTAGATTTTACAAAATGATTTTTGAACTAAAAACACAGAAAAAATGGATTGAAAAATGACAATGATTGATTTAAAAGGGGGAAAATCAGGAAATGTAATATACATCTATACTCTTCATTTCAATTTGATCCTAAAACAGAAAGTCGCCACTCATCATTGACTTTCCTGGGCCACACAAAATGATGCGGCGGGCCAGATTTGGCCCCTGGGCCGCCACTTTGACACATGTGTCATAGAGTATTCGTGTCCAATTCCTACATCCGCCTGTCCTCCGTGTCTGGACTTTTCTATTTAGAGTCCAAGCTCTAATCCGGATGCACGCCAAAACGTAACAGGATACTCCTCAGCCGCCCGCCGCCAACAAACAAACAATGAACACCGCGACCCTTTGCAATTATAGTCTGGAGTCCAGTCGGAAAGCGGCGGTCCCGCCGGACCTGGCCCCCCGTGACCTCCCAGATCCTGACCCCTTTATTAAACCGATGATGGAGCGTGGAAAACCGCCACGGGGGGGGGGGGGGGGGGGGGGATGGAAACAGGATTTCTTTTCGGAGCCGACGCATGAGTGTCCGTCCCATCATACGAGAAATTTGAGATACGAGGAATATTTCGAGTAAATTTTCGCCCTGAGATACGAGACAAATTTGACATAGGAGTACACGATGCGGCCGCTAGGTGGTCCTTTTCAAGCTAGCACAAGTTGTGAGGCACGGAGAAGCAGCTGCTATATTTTAACTTTTTTTTAACAATGATTAAACTAACAAACTGGAACTGTCTTAATTTATTTTTTTAATAAAAAGGAAATATTTTCCTTGACAAAATGAGATATTTGCAAATAGCTTCTTATGCTTTAGAGTACCATTTGATTATTCATAATACAACTTGACTCCGCATATTTTTGGTTCAATGCGCTTTTATCGGTAATTTCCAAGCCGAGAGTTAAATAACTGACTCCAATAATGATTTTTGTATGATCCAATTAGTCGCCCAATCGTAAAAAAAAACTGCAGATTAACGACCCAAATAATCATTTGAGGCAGCCCTGGTTGTTGCCTGGCGTTTATCTGGGAATAAATTCCCATTCCCAATACCCAGCACTTGATTTAATTTCCCCATTGCACTTAATGTAAAATGGCATAATGACATATAAGTGAATTTGAAAGACTTGTTGCTAAGACGCCCCAAGTGCGTGTTTACCCGTGTTGTGTTGACAAAGTGCGTGTTTGTGCGTTCCTTCGGGTCACCAGGTTACGGGATGGAAACAGGAAGTGAAGCGTACTTCCTCACTGGGCGCTTTTATCCAGATGTGTGCGTGTTTGTTTGCCAAATGTGCAGGAAATGCGACTGTGTGCGTGTGTGTGTGTGTGTGTGTGTGTGTGTGTGTGTGTGTTTGAATTATTCAGCAGACGGAGGAGCGAACCAGGTCACGAGCTCATTGCAAAAACGGCCATCTTTCCATTTCCACGCGTACACTTCTTCATCCAGCTTTCTTCCAGCACCCTCTTCTATTCCCCTGTAATGTATTTGTCCATCCGTCATTCCCCCCACCCCCATAAAAACCACCAAATATCCTCTCCAAACACTGTCACTCAGCCATCCCATAATTATCCAGCGTCGTATTATCGACATCCTTAGATTCACTAGATTTTTTTTTTACAGTAATAGGATGTTTACAAATATTTTAGTTTGAAATTTAGAAAATCAGCGTAACTGACTTGACTGTTTTTTTAAAAAATATTTCCAAAAATTTAATAGAATATTTATTTTTAATATATTTCTTTTTTAAATATATTATTTAAATAAAAAAAGGAAATAATCACTTTTTTTACCATTTCCATTTTTGATTTAAAATCATAAAAAAAATACAATTTTTTTTTGAAAGTTGAATAAAACTGAGAAAATACAGTGAATTAATTTCTTTATTTTTTTTAACTTGGAAAAAAAAACTCTTCTAATAAAATTAGAGCATATAATCATTTTCAATATATATGTACTTATTTTTGAATCAAAAATAGTTTGAGCATTTTTACTTTCAAATATTTCTTTTAAAAGAGGAATAAAGCGTAACATAGTGTATGTGTCTTTAGTTTTTTATTGTTGTCATTTTTCTTCAATTAGAAAATAAAATATAGACTGTAATGTTTGCATTTCTTTCTTGGCCTTTATAAAGACAAAAAAAGAAACATTTACAAAACGTTCTTGTTTTTTGATCAAAAAATCTATTTAAAAAAAAGAGCTGATTTTTATATCTAGTATTTTGTTTTAACACGAAAAAAATTGAACTCAACTCGACTTTAATTTCGCACTGCCAGCCGCTCCACGTTCATACGGATTGGACGTCTATCTGGCGAATGAACGGTCGCCGCCCTCTCCCACATCCGCCTTCCTATTCTCCGCCCACCCATTGATGCCGCCGCCTTCCACCCGTCGGTTCATCCATGCGCGTCCGACTCCTGCGGCGCTATTTTCCCTAAACAGGAAGGCGGACGGCGAGCTTCCCACATGTTACTCACGTCTTCCCCATTATCGGCCGGCCACGAGGGACGAGCATTGATCCAATTAAACGCAGACATTGACACGGCGGCCGCCTTCGGTGCTCGGCGGCGGCGGCGGTGAGCGCGCGGCGTCTCGCTTTCGACCTTTGAACTCTCCCACTTGAAAGGCCCTTTCAAAGGCATGTGCAGGGCGAGCGAGTTAATGAGCTGCCAGAGTGGGCTCTTTTGACAAGTTTCCCCGGCTTTTCTGGCCGCGTTGCATCTTTCCCAGAAGCCCCCCTCTCTCTCTACCTGGCTGGCGGCAGGTGGTTCATTTTCCTAATCGTTCATTCTAACAGTTGTGGATTAGAGCGAAAATCGTGCCTTAAAATTCCAGCCCAACGCTTTAAGAACCCTAGCCGATACCTCTACTTACGATATTCATTGGTTCCAAGACTTTTTTCGTAACTTGAAAATTTCGTAAGTAGAGGTGTACTTTATATGTAAATTCTCCAATTCGTTCCACGGTCCTCACACAAATACCAACTAAACCCTTTAAATTTGGTGTCCCAATTTTGTATGAAAGATGTGAGGGAACACAAAAATGAGAGAACATTTTAAGAAAGTTATTTATTAATGTCTTAAAATAAAGCATATGAAAATGTGCCCCGTGCCATGGAAATATCTCCCTCCGCGGCTGTTATAGATGTAATACCCGTGTTTGTCCGCCAGATTGCGCTTATATTCCGTTCTACCAGGGCCGAAAGCCGTACACTTTGTAGTACATTTTAGACATTTACGTGTGCTCTGTCTGTGTGTGTGAAAATTTGTACCGTGTTGCATTTGTACAGTTTTTAAGCACTTAATAAGGGGAATTCAAAATAAAATAACGGATAAGGAAATGCATTTATATTTTGGGGGATTTCGTAACTTGGATCTTTTTCGTATATTGAGTCACTCATTTGCATATTAAAAAAAAATCATAACCTGAAACGTTCATACCTAGAGGTGTGGGTCAGTAGAGGTATGACTGTATATGTATGTAGAAATATTTGTCAATTAGTGCACGCGGGGGTAAGTTTTTGAATGAGTGAGGATGTGAGAGAGTGAAAGTGAGTGGCAGTGCCTGAGATTGAGTGCGAGATTGAATGTCATGTTTGTTATTTTTATTTTTTTTGAAAATGTATGCATCTTGACAGGTGTTTTTGTGTGTGACCACAAGTGCAAGCAAAAAAAAAAAAAAGTGAGAGCTAGTTTATCAGCGTTTTTAGCTGCGACCATTCACAAAATGACATTTTGAAGGATGGCAGCTGGCAGTTTATTCATAAATAAATGCAATTAGCACAGAGCGCCAAGTAATGAGGATCATTAACCAATGGCAATTGTTGCCGGGCGATTATCTGCATTGGTCGTCTTAATTACCGTGTCGTCACGGATGCTTGAGGAAGCTAAACGGCTCGTCTCATGCATGCCCAATGTTAGCCTGGTAAAATACAATAAGCTAGCTCCGCCCACGGTGCGTGGCGTTGTACGTACGTCGCGATGAAATCTCCCAAGGGAAGATGTTTTGGAAGTCAAGGAGTCTTGGGTGATGGATCCGGTTGCTCGGTTTCCAGCTGAAGCGATTAGCCGTCACGGCGGCGGCGGCGGCGGCTCAAGGTGCGAGCTGGCCGATTAGATCCGCGGCGGAGATGGATTTGAAGAGAATGAAAGGGGATTTAGGTCAAATGCAATTGTGGAGCCAGGCCACTCGAGAGGAAGAGGAAGAGGAGGAGGAAGTTGGGCACGCCATGAAAAAGCCGTACAGGCAGGAAGTCAACGTGTACAAAATTGGCGCCCTTCGTCATCTTCCTGTTTGTCCTCATCATCTTCTTTGTATTCCATTTTTTTTCTTCCCCGGTTGGTTTCTTCTATCTCTTTCTTATGGCGTCATGGCGTCACGGCGCCATGGCGTTATGGTGTCATGGTTTTTCGTCTTTGTCACCTTGCAGTTTCGTGCGTGTCGTCTTTTTATGCGCATATAAGCTGTACCCTCGGTTCAGTCTTTTTTTTTTTTTTTGTCCGACAAATGAGGCCTTTGCGATTTGTTTTTGATGTCGCCGGGTAGAAACGGGATTCGTCGGCCCGTGGGAGGCTCGTCAGCCAATGGGAACCAGCCCAGGGACCGTGGCGAGGTCATCTGCTCTTTATTATGCCCCGGAGGAGCAATTTGTTTACCACCTGTGTTGTATAGGATGGATTCCCCCGCCCCCTAATTACGCACATACCTCCACACATGCTAGCCTTCTAGATTTCAAGAGTTGATTGGATTTGGCCACTTTTCCCCCGCAAACTTGTTTTTCTTTGTCGTTTGCGTCTTTTTGACCTTTGCTCTTTACATCCATCTTTTCTTTTTTTGTCCTTGTCTTTCTGTTGTTTGTTTTCTTTTGCTCTTTTAGCGTTTAGCGTGTCCTCACCTTTTGTCCTCACTGTTTTCTTCTTCAAGTTTCCCGTGTTTGTCCTCGCAGTCTTCGTTTCTGTCCTTTTTCTTATGTTCAATTTCTTTGTGTTGCTGTCCTTGTGTTTTCTTTATCTTCATCTTTTGTTTTCATCATCCTTTATCGTCTGCCTTTTTTCCCCCCCTCCACATCCTCTTTATCATTTTCCCCATGTTTTGTTTCTTCTTCATCCTTTGTTTCCTCTTGTCATCCTCGTCTTTATCTTCATCTTATCATTGTTGTCCCTTTTTGTCTTTTTAATACCTTCTCCTGTGTTTTTTTTGTTTTGTTATTCTTTCTTTCCTACTTTGTTCTTCTCCATTTTCATTGTCTTTACTTTTTCCTCTTGGTCCTTTAAATCACATTGCTTGTCCATTTCTGCTCTGTCTTCTTTATCTTCATCTTCTGGACATTTCTTCCATTTCCCTTGTTTTCATCTTTGTCTTCGTCCTTCCTTTATTCCTAATATTTGTTCCAGTCTTCCCCTGAATCTTTGTTGCTCAATTTTTCTTGGTAATTTCCCATCTTTGTCCTTGTGTCTCTCACCTTCATACTTCCCACTGCCTCCCTCCCTCTTTCCTTCCTTCCTTCCTTCCCACACTTTTCCAATTCTCGTTCCCCCCCCCCCCCCCCCAACTCCTCACATGGCAGTCATCGGCCTAATTACTCAATCTGTAATTACACCAGCAGCGCCACAAGCACCCTCTGCCTCTTGTGACTCACACACCTCCTTCGCATTTTCGATTTTGAAGCTCTACGGCGAAAGCATCGATTACCCTCCTCGCCAGCGCCTCCGGCATCCCCCACCGTCCCCCCCCTTCGCACAAAGGGTCCGCAGGGGGGAGCGGACACATTTCTAAACCCCCTTTGAAAAGTTCCTTGGAAACGGCAAAAAAGTTGAAGCCACGCCCTCCCGCAGGTCCTGGCCTGAATGGCATCGTTGAGTCAACTCTCCTCCTAAATCTGCATTTAGCTTTGCCGTTGACCTACAAGCTAAACAGCTACGGCGCTAACTGCAGCATTTTTACACAATCGCACGTCGATACACACTCGCACTACCCACACTCGTAAGCGCAAAATAGTGCATTATTCAGCGTGGGAGCGCCGTTCGTGTCGCAAAGCATTTCTGGCTACGTCTCGGACGCTAACTCGCTAGCTCATTTTTCATATTACCATATTTTCTCGCATATAAGCCGTATTTGTAACAGAAAAAAATGATGACTGAATCAAGGGTGCGGCTTGTATGCGCACAAGAGTTACAGCGTGGCTATACTCTTTATCACCAGTAGATGTCAGCAAATTAACATTTACCATTCGGTGGTTATTTTCAGTTTTGCAGTAAGAAAACAATCATTACTGCATGAATTACTAACTTATGATATTCACCCTAATAATGTGCTTTTGATTCATACAGTATCTCAAAAATAAATAATTAAATAAATTATTTTTCTTAAGGTTAGCAACACATTTGTACTCCCTATTAAAACCATAAATATGGAGGTGAACATTTTCAATCGGGGTGCATATACGTGATAAATTGTAAAATTCGGCGATTTTAAAGGGCAACTTTTAGGGTGCGGCTTATATGTGGGGGCGGCTTATATGCGAGAAAATACGGTAAATGGCTCTTATTTGCGCGTTGTCCCTCAGAATGTGTAGATGGCTATTGAATACATCTAGACACAAATAGTGGCTTTCATTTAGCCGACGTCGCTAACGCACGCGGAGCTGCATGTTTCATAAGGTCATGCATAATGGAAGACCATTCCATGCAGGGAGGCCTAGTGTGTGTGTGCGCACACGTGTCTTCCTCTTCCCAGTGAGGACACCAAATGAGTTGGGAACATTTGAATGGTCCACATGGTGTTAATGTACCGGAAGCGCTGTATTTTTTTGGGGGGGGGGGACAAAGTTTACTGGACTATAAATCGGAACAGAAACAGATTGGGATTCCTGCGTTCTCCCATTCAAAAATTAAGAGTCTCATCCAATGCCTCGAGGTAGGAAAACAGTTGTCGGATCTATTTTTGACATCTTTATAGGTCGTATGTTCGGAAATCAAGGGTTCGATCTCAGGCTCCGGCCTTACTGTCACTTGAACGCATCATTTTTAGTGCATGCCCGGTAAATTCTGAGTTAATTATAGAACTTCGGAGCATTTCTGAAAGGGGCTTAAGTCGAGTTGAAGTTCTACTCATTTGAAAATGATTTTAGATGCACTCGTTTTTTGGGTAGTTTGGTTTTTACGTAATACATCAATTTTTCCGGCAAACTGGATCTTAGGCAAGTTGTTAGCGCATCGGCTTCACAGTTCTGAGGTTAAATCCCAGCTGGGTCCTCACTGTGTTTGCATATTCTCCCCGGGCTTGCGTGGGGTTTCCCCTGGTACTCTGGTCTCCTCCCACATTACAAAAACCTGCACGGTAGGCTGATTGAACGCTCTAAATTGCCAAATTGAACGGTTGTCCATATTTGGGGGGTCTGTGATTGGTTGGCCGCCAATTGAGGGCGTCCCCCACCTGGTGTCAGATTAGATTAGATAACTTTATTCATCCCGTATTTGGGAAATTTCATTGTCACAGTAGCAAGAGGGTGAGAATACAGACACAGCAAAAGACATTTTAAACATAAATAAATAGGTAATAAATAAGTTAATAAATAAATAAATATAAGTAAATAAATAAATAATAAATAAATTAAGTAATAAATTAATTGATAAAAATTTAAGTAAATATCTAAATAAAATACATAAATAGAATAAAAAGTATAAATAAAAAATAAAAATAAATAGTTGGTGTCAGACGTCAGTGTGGGTAAAAAATGCAATTGGTAATAAATCACAGGCCCAAAAAACTCATTAAAAAGGTCTGCAAAATGCGGTGCAAGAGAATGTGAGGAGATTTCAGCGGGAGGTTTTAGTGGAGCTGTAATATCCTCGCAAATGATGACACTTTGTGCTCTTAATCCCGTTGGATTGACAGATTAGTGTAACATCTGGATGCTAGGGTCATGAATCCGTCTCTGCACGATGCCCTACTATCACACCAGCACTTTTTCATCTCAGATTTATTGTACGTGTGTAGGTGATCGTCTCGGGGCTCCACCCCATTACGCCTGCGAGCCCACCGATGTGTGACGAAACAGTCAGGTGACCACCCGACCGCGTCCGCGGCTTCATCATACCGCCGTTCGCGCTAACACGCTAACGTCCTTCAGGGATGAACAGTTGATTGCAACTCGTGCCGTAAAATTGACATTGCATCGGCGGCGAAGGACAGAGAAACCGGGTTGTCACGGCAGCCATGTTTTGAGAATCGCGTCGCGGCGGCCATCTTCGGCGAGATTGCTCGGAAATAACCAATTTCTGGACATGGGCTATCTCATTTCTCGTCTGGAGTTTTGAAAAGCAGATCAAAGCCGGCACGAAGACGAGGACGAAGAGCCCAAGCGGGTTTTCAATTTGAATGTTTGCAAGTTAAACGAGTCGCTCCTTGAAGTGATCATCAGCGTCAGCCACTTAACGGGAATTTTAATTAACTGCCGGAAGATAAGAAGTTTCGGTAAAGTTGACGTGTCTGAAGTTAAAGGATGATAATGATAATGATTAAAGGATGATGTCATTTTAGAGGTGACTTTGTATCTTATCCTACTAACGCCCACGCACAAACAGCGCCACCACGTGGAATTTCTTGTCTAATTCGGGCGCATAGCCGCCCTCATTATAAGCACACACCTGCGGACTAAACTTACATGTAAATGCTCGATGGGTTACATTTTGGGCTGGACGGAAATGCTAACTAGCTAAAGGAGGAGAGAATTTAAACATTAGATTAGATAACTTTATTCATCCCGTATTCGGCAAATTTCATTGTCACAGTAGCATATAAAATAAATAAGCAAATAAATAATTAAATAAACAAATAAATAACGAAATAAATACACATAAATAAATATATACATATATAAATAAATAACTAAATGAATACATAAATAAATAAAAACATTAATAAATAAATGTTTAAATAAATGTGTGTTGCTGAAATATATATATATATATATATATATATATATATACATATATATATACATATATATATATAAATATACATATATATATATGTATATATATACGTATACATACATATATATAAATATACGTATAAATACATATATATATATTTATACGTATATTTATATATGTATGTATATATGTATATGTGTATATATGTATGTGTATATGTGTATATATGTGTATATATATATATATATATTTATATATATGTATGTATACGTATATATATGTGTGTATATATATATATATATATATATTTATATATATATATATGTATACGTATATATATGTGTATATATATGTATATGTGTATATATGTATGTGTATATGTGTATATATATATGTGTATATATATATATATGTGTATATATGTGTATATATATATATACACACATATATATGTATTTATATGTATATATATACATATATATACATATATACACGTATACATATATATATATAAATATACGTATAAATACATATATACATATATATAAATTAACATGTATATACATACACAGATGTACATGTATACATACGGTTGGTCTTAATGAATATGAATGTAAAAAAATGAAGTCTTTTCCTTTGTCTCCCTTTTCACCACTCTGCCAATTACAATTCCACATCATTTAGCTACCCGGTTTAGCGGAACGTAGCCTAGTTTGATTGACGGGAAAACGTTGCACGTTGATTTTCTGGCTGCCGCACACAAGCTTGTTTAGGAAGACTCGAGCGTGGAGCGTCGAAAACAAACACGCAACACATTAGTCTGAAGCACTAACACTTCCTCCCCTTTTAGTGCCAGATATATCTGAACATATTTTTCCCCTCATTCACCGCACTCAGGACCATCGCATTTCGCATTTTTTAAAGTGCTAATGAGCGTAAAACTGCACAGCGGGGTTCTTGATTTCAAACTCACACCCGTGACCCCCTGCTGCCAAAAACCCGAAGTTATCCTTACATTTTCTTACTGCGCGGAGTTTGGATAGTGAATATAAATATCGAGAATGTGCGACTCTTATACTTGTGCAGTTTAATTGCAAAGTTTGGGTATTCTTTCAGTGTCAGGAATAACTTAACTTGGAATAACTTGGGGAACATGGTATTGTCAAGAGTGGTTTGTTGGTTGTAGTGCATGTAGTGCATGGGTGTTATTGTAGTTTTGGTTTTGTTGTATGGGTCGAAAGTGAATTGAATTGAATGCTTTTATTTTCATTAAATGTACAGTATACCTTTGTTTTTGGTGGGGGTTACATTCCAAAAACAACCCCAATCAGCCTACCATGCATGTTTTTGGAATGTGGGAGGAAACCGGAGTACCCAGAGAAAAGCCACACAAGTGGACCGACCTGGATTTGAACCCAGGTCCCCCAATGTGAGGCCAACACGCTAAGCACTTAGTTGCCGGGCCGCATTTGTGATATTTATGTTCGTGCTTTATCTATTAATCCTTATAAAGCATGATTAATGGTTGTGTGTGTGTATGTTAAGATTCTCTCGCTACGTTTGTCCAAACCGTGCAATGTAGAGAGTTGATTTTTTTCAATGGTGGTCAGAAACAGCTGTCGGATCCTAATAGACGAATTGAATTGAATTTCTTCACCTTCTCTAAGTGTGTAAAGTCAATCTTTTATTTGTTAAACACCCATTTTTCAAAAGAGATTTTTTAAAAATAGCGCAACAATTGTCTTTTGGTTCAAAATAATATAAAACAACATTTGAGGGTATCTGATGAAAAATAGTTAGTCTGTCCTTTTTGTCTTATTTTAATCCAGGCTATATCGCACCAAAACTTTCCCTAAGAACATCACAAAAGTTATTCACCCAAACATTTCAAAATAATATATTTGCAAGGCAGAGAATATATTTCCCTTGTGGTTATCATAGCGCTGAAATTTCAGCGGTCCGCCGTAAATATTGTCGCTAGTGTGTTTTTGCGAGCCGTGCCGTGAGGCTATCTGTGCTAATCTGCGATGAAGGTGGCAGGTGTCTTAACGAGGCCATCACCTGCTAACCTACTCACACACACACACACACACTTTGACTCCCGCACACTCTATCCCCTCAATGGAAGTGTGCGAGGACACGGGTTGGCCGACGTCCAGACCACCGCGCCGGTTAGCGAGCGGTGAGACGAAGCGTAAAAAAGCCAAAGATGGAGGCAGAGCGGAGGTCACCGCCGATTGGCTCCGGGATTTACTGCGGGGGGGGAAAAAAAAATAGGGAAGATGGGCGCCCTACCGGCAATAAACAGGCGGCGTGGATTTTCTCTCGAGGGTTTGCCAGCTTGCCGCTAGTCTGGCGGTTTCGTGCGTTTCGTGCAGAAGAGCCGACGCAGCAGTCGGCGTGAATCAGCAATCTCTTTATGAGGCGTGGGCAGTCGTGTTAGAAATTTGCCACCTCAACTCCACGTGAACTTTTCATTACCTGCTTTAGGGTCGTCGTAATTCTCCGTTATTATTCTCAGGTCAAATAAACTATGGCAAACTGAGGGATTTCCCATCGTGTGGAAAGTTTTGCTGCTCCATGCAACAAAGTTGACTGGAGAGTAGTTCAAGTCAGAAGTTTTTTTTCCCCCCCAAGTACCCGAGCTTTAAAAGAGCCATTGTCGTTGAATTTTTTGGAGATTCATTTTAAAGTCTAAAAAGCAATAAATTATTCCAAAGGTAGAAAGAATATGGCCAAAATAGACCAAATATTTTATGCGTTATCTGAAGATTTCGATTTATTATTCACTAAATATCGCTGTTATGTGTTTCTAGATTTGAAATAAAATGCCTTTCCCCCTTTTTTAATAAATTGCCAGTTGTCGCCAAATTAGGACACTATGATGAGTTACTACTAAATTCAAAGCATGTCTTTTGATTAGGTGATGGGACATCTTAGGAGGATCTAGGCAAGGAAGATGATCTTTAAAACCTCCAGACAAAATGGTCCCCACCTTGTGGACTTCCCATGTGTGGCTCCAGTTTTTTTACCTAGGTCTACATTGTCTTGTGTGTCTTGTCTGTCTTGCCACCGCAATTAAGAAATTTCCCAAATACGGGATGAAATAAAGTTCTAATCTAATGTCAACTAGACAAATTGACTACATAAAATCAGTCAAATTTGGCCACTCGCCATTAAAGCCGAACTATAACACACATTTTCCCGTTATTTATTATCCTTGCGAACATGAAAATGTTCATTAAACCGAGTGTATCTCTTCACTCTCCAACACGGACTGAATGACAATAAACCCTTTCACTTTGATTATCACCCCAGATGTCGTTCATATTTGGGTATAAATGCCCAGGCACTCCCGCATAAAAGCCACCGAGTGTTCCCTTCTCAACGGCATGAACGTGACCTCGGCGTCCTTAATTGCATTTGTCCCCACCCTGGACCGTCCCCCCCACCGTGCGCCTGCATTTAAGAGTGTCGCAGATGGCGTCGCTATGCTAACGTAGCCCTCGCCGTTTGCGATATGAGGCGGAGAACTCTCAGATAACATCTCCCACATTAAAAAGGACAATTAACAATTTCTTTGTAGTCGCCCAATTGTGTGTGTGTGGGTGTGTTAGCGTAGCTTTTGTGCAAGCGAGAGCCTCTCAGGTTACCGACAAATCTATCTGAAGTCACTCGCAAGAAAACCCAGCATGATTTTAACAACAACAACAACAAATAGGATCTTTAGTTTTGATGCTATTCCGTTGTATGCTAATTTTAACATAGGCAATTTTTTGGCGGATTTTTTTCTGCACTCACAAATTAAATCGCCTTGTCACACAATGTAAAATGAGACGTCACGCGGTGGTGTCGGAGTTGTGCCGCTCTAGATCGCAATGTCAACGCCTCAGAGGACGCACCTGTGCTGGATAAACACCCCAAGCTTGAACAAAAGTTATTTTGGGTTTTTTTGTAGCAGGTTTGCAAGCGACATAGATAGGATCGTAACAATGTTTTCCGTTATTGGACATCGGGGGAGGGGTTGACGTTGATCAGGGGGAGTGTCTTAACTTGTGGAATGGGGGCGGGGCTTCATTGTGTGGGCTTCTTAAAGGGACAACGCATGTACATACAAACTCTTCTACACTCGCATGTCGGCTCAGTGAAACTGCTCATGGCCATTCTTGGCTTTTATTCATGCGTAGACCGTCTTGTTTTACCTTGTTTTGTCGCCGGTCTTTTGGTCGTCGGTCTTTTGGTCGCCGGTCTTTTGGTTGCCCGTTGTCGCGGTCCGGGCGACCAAAAGACGGCGACCAATCGACCGCACACGCCAAATTTTAACATCAAGGCCTACATGACCCAAAACATAACGTCCACATGCGTGGACGCCCGTTTTCTAAATTTCCCCAAATAGTCCCTTGCCCTACAAAGTGTTAACAACTCGGGGTGCAGAAAACTGTCTCCGCCTCTTGGCCGTGGCACGTCTTCACACGCTGCCAGGACGCAATCTGGCCGGGTTATCGTCCTTTTTTCACAAGTGGCGCTCGTGAAATTGAGGGCAGCCACCATCAGCGCCCCCCCTCCCCTCTCTAGGTTTCATCGGTGCAGTGGCGTCTCGTTGCGGTCGGTTAGCTATGCGGCGCGGGGCTGTTTATAGCTCGCCCGAACGCAGCGCTGGTTGGTCGCACTCACGGTGGATAAAAAAAAAAAACACACACACACGTGCACACACGTGCACACACAGTGACCACAATGAAAACCTATCATTATATCCCACTGCAACACACACTGTAATTAGATGCAGTGACGCATCGCTCTCTGAATTGACACCACAATATCAGCTCATAAATTGAACACGCCGGTGTGATGACATGGTGCTTTTAATCGCGTACGTGTGGGTGAAAGGGGGCGGGGCTTGAGAGTACCGTGGGGGCGCACATCCGCTTAAACACAGTCTGCATCCAACTCTGAAAATAGACCGGGGAGACTCTCAGCCGCCGTATGGCCTGGATTTAGACGTGTGTTTGTGTGTGTAAATGTGTATTCAAAAAGAGGGGGTGTCCTGGGGGTGACTTCTGGACCCCCCCTAGAGAGGTCTGTTAGTGGGGGAGGGGCGAGGTGGTGTTTATTTAAGCTTGCTGTTTTTAAAAGCACGCTGAGTCTAGATAAGGAAGATGAAAAGAAAGTGGGGCGTGTTTGGGGATGCTCAGTTTGGTGGCAAAAAAGCGGGTGTCAAGCTCATGTTTAAGTTGTTTTCATGTTATGTGTGGTCATGTAGGGCGGTGTTAGTGTGCGGGTGTGAGTGGTCGCCCCAGTCTTGCGACCCCCCTCTCCTAAAAAGATGGGATTGTGGGTGAAAGGCGAAGGTTGCCCCTAGCAACGGCCTTCGTTGTGAAATATTTGGATGGCGTACACACTGTTAGTACTTGTTTTTTTAAGTGGTTTCCCTTTACATATATTACGTCGGCAAAATATAGCTAGATCATGCGGTTGGGGTCACAATGGAGATATAATGTTCACATGAAAAGCTAAGTTTTTAGATTTTTTTATTGGGGATTTTGCCATCTAGAAATTCATTTGAATTGAATGGATAGAAGATGAAGTCCAATTTTAGGCCAATTTTGGGGATTTGATCCGACGTATTGGAAATTCAGTGCGATTATAATACGGCTGTTTAAAATCAGAACATTTTTGTAAATTTTTAAAGCAATGAAATTTCATTGCAGGTACAACTTGCCAAAGTTTAAAGTCACTTCTAACACAATTGAGAGGTTTGAAAAATAATGATAATAAATAGTCCAATGTTCTTACAAAAAAATCCTGTTTAGTGGAACCTGTAATACTACATAATTATCCAGACATTTAAAAAATTAAATATACATAATATTTTTCCCCTTTATCACTGCTAATCTTAATGCTAATACAGAATTTTTAACTAGTTCTACAATGTCTTCTGTGTCTGTCTTACTACTGCAACCAAGGAAATTCCCCAAATACGGGATAAAATAAAATTCTAATCTAATCTCGTAGATTAGCATCACCTAGCGGCATTTAACTCTCAAAACAATAAATATTTGCTAGATCCAAAACCAACCCTAGTGGCGAAAAGTCATAATTCAATGAATTTACTAATCCAACACACAAATATTACAATACGTAGTTACCAATGTGAAACTAGTTTATTATTTTAATTTCCGTATTAAAATTACATTTATTCAAACTAAAGTGAGTATCAAGGAAGGTTCCATTTGGTGGTCAAAACCTCAGTGATGTCTCCAGTTCAAAACACACTTGAAGTACAAGAGTACTTCTTCCCAACAAGGTGGCCCCGCCCCCTTTTCAGACCATCTACGGCGAGACGTGATGGAGTACCAAGGCGCTCAGGTTTCCAGCTTCCATTATGACTTTATTGGCTTTTAAAGGCTTCGGGTTTCCTGCGTCTGGAACCGTTGGCCGGGGAGGGAGGAGCTTCTCCTCCATTTTCATTTTTGCGCAATTAGCATCACACAAGTTAGTCGGTCGGGCCCACCACCAACCCCCACAGGAAAAGATTTAGATTTGCCGGCGAGATTAAAAAAGAAAAAAAGTGGGCTTTGGTCACATGCAATTACGTGCGTTTTCCAGCACCCCCAGCAAAACGCAAAGCTTGTTTTTTTTTTTGTACTTTTTGAGCTAATTAGTGGATAAACTACCAGGAAAGTTTTGGTATAAATAGGCCATTTTAAGTAAGTGACAACACTGGCTGCAGTGCATCATCAGCATAAAAAAATACTTAACTAATAACAGATTCTTGCTTTTTGTTAATCATTAAAAACATGGTCATATTCTGTAATGATGTTACCAGGCAGGTAGGATGGCATGGCGGACTTGTGCTTTTAGCATGTCTGCGTCATCGTTCGAAATTCAAGGTTTGAGTCTTGACTGTATTTCTTATTGTGCTTACATGGTATTTTTGCGCTATAAGGTGGCTCTGGATTATAGGGTGCAGTAGCAGTAGTGGTAGTGTTACGGTATTTTATTATACATCCACTAGTTGAATCTGTGGTTGTAGTAGTAGTATGAGTTTGTGTTATACATCCACTAAATGGATCTGTGGTAGGAATGGTAATAGTAGTAGGTGTTTGTGTTATACATCCACTAGATGGAGCTGTGGTAAGAGTGGTATTGGTAGTAGTAGTAGTAGTAGCAGTAGTGGTAGTAGTAGTAGTAGTAGCAGTGGTAGTAGTAGCGGTAGTGGTAGTAGCGGTAGTGGTAGTGGTAGTAGCAGTAGTGGTAGTACTACTAGCAGTAGTGGTAGTACTACTAGCAGTAGTGGTGGTACTACTGCTCTTTTAATGAGAAATGTACAACAATTTGTATTTCGATGTTATTTTGAAGTGAAACTTGACTTGTCTGCCTGGCCAAATGCTATTTTGTGTTCACATCGACCTTTACGTCATCAGAAGTTGAAGTCCACTCGTCCCGTACACCGTGCGGGTCACGTAATGTAACAACTGTGACCTTGCCATTTTACAACTTTTTTCTCCTAATATTTTGCTGAAAGTAGTTTTGTGTCAAGACATCGCCAAAAGTCTCAGCCGGTGAAATGAAACTTCCGGTTGACGTAACATAAAAGTAAGCAACAAATCGACTTTGCTCTCGTAATATTACGATTTTAATCCCGTTATATTACATAGTATGACTTAAATCGTGTAACACTACGACTTTATCATCTCGTAATACTATGACTTTAATCTCGTAATACTACAACTTTTCACCCGTAATATTGGAATGTATGACTTCAGCCTCGTAATATTGCGACTTTTGACTATTTTCATTTTCCTATTTTTTTTCTTTCTTGATTTGTTTACTAGATGTTCAGAAAGGCAACTTGGCTATCTTCTTTGGAGATTTGCTCAAACTGGTGACATTATATATATAAATGTATATGTTGTGTGTATGTGTATGTGTGTGTATATAAGTATTTTTATATATATATATATGCACAAAATATTTTTATTCATAAAAAATATAAATTATATATATATTTGTATATGTATGTGTGTGTATATGTGTGTATATATAAGTATTTATATATATATGCGTATATATATGTAAATGTATGTGTATGTGTATATATGCATATGTATATAAATGTGTGTATGTGTATATATGTATATATGCATATGTATGTGTATATATAGTACACATATATAAGTACCATGTTTGATGTTAATCAAACTACATTTTTTAATATATGTATATACATGTATATGTGTATATATATATACGTATATATGTATATATATACATGTATATATACGTATATATACATGTGTATATATATGTATATATACATGTGTGTATATATGTCTATATGTATATGTCTATATATGTATATATATATAAATATATATATATGTATATAATGTGTGTATATATGTATATATTGTCTATGTCATTTTTTGGTTATAGTTTTCAGAAAAACTGTTATGGTAATGGCTGACTATTTAACCTGTTTTCTTCATTTAACTCTTAATACTTCGACGTATTCATACAATAGATTAGGGCTGCTCATTCCGTTGATCGCGATCGACCAGTCGTTGGCCAAGGTACTATTGATAGTTGGCCTTGAGGAAAAAGCTGATGTGTTTGCTTCCATTTCCAGTGGACTATTTTGCTCATTGGTGTTTGCATTTGTAAAAATCCAAGTAAACGCCATTGGCGCCCCGCTAGCCTGCCCCGTGGTCATCCCGTGACATCCACCCAAAGCCTTTTGCTCTCATCCTCCCTTTTTATATTTCTAGTTTAAAAATGGCATCGAACAGTTGAAAAGTGAGCAGCGGCTCTCGCCGGCTCTGAAGCCGTGCCATTGGACGCTTTGGTTGACCGACTTTCTCCTCCGGAGTACCAGATGCTCCGCCGACCGCCGTCCGCCGTATCGCTTCCTGCCGAGAGTGCTTTGTCGTGTTAAGTGAAGTGACAAATGTCCAATGGAATTCTCCGCTCTTCTCTCAAGCAGGGGCAGACGTGGTCGCCCGTCGATGACGAAGGCTCCACGGGGGACGACTTCTACGACGACGAGGACCTCTACTCGGGATCCGGCTCTGGCTGTAAGTAGTAGTGCTCAAAATCTCCCATTTCAATCTGTCGCCTAAATGAAGAATATAAAGTCATTCTCATCTAAAACTTCTGTTTCACGTAACAACAAGAAAATGACTATCTCGTAACATCACAACTTTTTTACTCTCAATATGACTTTAATGGCCATATTTTGATTTTAACCCTGTGATAGTTTAATTTAATTCTCATAATGTTAAGATTTTTCTTAGTAGTAGTAGTAGTACTAATAGTAGTAGTAGTAGTACTAATAGTAGTAGTAGTACTACTAATTGTAGTAGTAATAGTAGTAGTAGTAGTACTAGTAGTAGTAGTAGTAGTAGTACTAATAGTAGTAGTAGTACTAATAGTAGTAGTAGTACTAATAGTAGTAGTAGTACTAATAGTAATAGTAGTAGTAGTACTAATAGTAGTAGTAGTAGTAGCAGCACTAATAGTAGTAGTAGTAGCAGCACTAATAGTAGTAGTAGTAGCAGCACTAATAGTAGTAGTAGTAGCACTAATAGTAGTAGTAGTAGCACTAATAGTAGTAGTAGTAGCACTAATAGTAGTACTAATAGTAGTAGTATTAGTACTAATAGTAGTAGTAGTAGTACTAATAGTAGTAGTACTAATAGTAGTACTACTACTACTATTAGTGCTACTACTACTACTATTAGTACTACTACTATTAGTACTACTACTACTATTAGTATTAGTACTACTACTACTATTAGTACTACAACTACTACTACTATTAGTACTACTACTACTATTAGTACTAATAGTAGTAGTACTAATAGTAGTAGTAGTTGTAGTACTAATAGTTGTAGTAGTAGTAGTAGAAGTAGTACTTATAGTAGTTGTAGTAGCAGTAGCAGCAGTAGTAGTGCTAGTAGCAGTAGTAGTACTACTACCCGGAGAAAACGCACGCAGGCCGGGGAGAACATGCAAACTCCACATAGGTGCACCGACCTGGATTTGAACCCCAGTCCTCTCACTGTGAGGCCGACGCACTAACCGCCCATCCACTGGGCCGCCCATTAATGACAATGAATGATTTGCAATGAGCCGCGGCACACCCGACCATCTCCAAGGGCACACTAGTGTGGGGCGGCCCGGTGGTTGGGAAAGAGCGCTCTAAAAAGCCACCCAGCCACCCGTCCCTCGGAGCGGCGTCCTAACCCAAAGCTTCCGATGCACAATTACCGCAAAGATGGACGGACGGACGGACACACCCGGTCAAACTCGACCACCTTCCTGAGATCTTATTTACTCTAATCAGATTAAAGTCCACGCAGATTAGAGCATCACGCACCTATTTGGCGCAGTCCATGTTGCTATTTGTCTGGCGTGCGTAGGAATTAGCCGATTAGCCTAAATCGCATTGCTGTAATTGGGCCTGATGTTCTGATCTGTGTGCTAACTAGCGTAGGACGCGTAACATAAAGTAACTTGGGAATAGGAATTTTATTACATCTGAAGTTGATCTGATACACTTTTTGGGCACACATTTGGAATAAAATACAAAGAATATACAATTGTACCTCTTTTACTCTTAAAGTTTTTATGGCGGTTGGAAATGAAATCTCCAAATGTACATTATTTATTGATTCTTTTTACTACTTACAGTTACTAAATGCCAGAATTTTGGTCTTGTATGGAGGTCAAAAAATAATTTGTCACTTAATCAAATGACATTTTTATATATATATATATATATATATATATATATATATATATATATATATATATATATATATATATATATATATATATATATATATATATATATATATATATATATATATATATATATAAAAATGTCATTTGATTAAGTGACAAATTATTTTTGTCTAATGTATCAAACCATACGTTTGCTGGTTTAGTGACCTCTAGTGGCCGCCCTACATTATTGATTGATGAAATAAAAGCACTGGCAAAAGTGACAAGAGAGGGAATTTATGTTACTTCATCATGAACTATTGTTTAAACGTTATACATCATCATCCAGCACCACTTCTAATTATTTAATTTAAAATTAATTAAGGATATAAGAGCTGGTTGAGTTTAATATCAGGAAAAAAATTTAATTTGCGCTCAATGATATTTAATCAGCCTGAAAATGACTATTTTGGCAGACTTTGAAAAGTTAACCAAAAGTAGTACAGGTAAACAACAATGCAAACAATGCACTTGAAAATAACATCGATCATTCTCCGTCTTAACAATGTTTACAAAAAAACCTTTGTTGGAAGGTTGTAATATTCACTATTCTAATGCAGTTACGATAACCAAATTTCTGGCATTAGCTTTTGTCAAAAATACGTTCATCCTTCCATTCATAATCGGCTTAGTCGTATTTGTGTCATGGTTGACGGTAACAAATGGAAAGGCATTGGGCTAAAAACAAAAGCCGTCTTGGTGGAGGTAATGAGAGCAGCGGAAACAGCCGCCTGGAAAATTGCTTCAAGTCTATCGGCGATGATACGGATCAGTCCGGCGGCGGCGGCGGCGGTCCTGACTGATTTTTGGGTTTTTTTTGACAGTGGCTCTATTGTCGGAGTCCATTTTGTAATATCCTCTCCTACTTGCATGCCTTTGTGAGCCCACATTCAATTTGCTCCTCTTTTAAGCGCCGCTCAAATGGAATGAAATCTACGCGGGGAAAATTAATCTCCTCTCTGTACTTGTTTAATACTCAGAAGCTCCTTTTCCGCCGCACTCCACCTCCTCGCTTGGCCACGGTTGTACTTCACGCCTCGATTGTTGCGAGGAAACCGGCGTAGTGCCGCAACTCCATTTTCATTGCATTTAGAAAAACTATAGCAAAAAAGGTATTTGGTAGTAGTGGTGGTGGTAGTAGTGGTGGTGGTGGTGGTGGTGTTTATGGTAGTGGTGTTGGTGGTGCTAGTCGTAGTGGTGGTGGTAGTCGTAGTGGTGCTAGTGGTGGTGCTGGTAGTGGTGGTAGTAGTGGTGGTTGTGGTAGTAGTGGTGGTGGTGGTGGTGGTGGTGGTAGTGGTAGTGGTAGTAATGGTAGTCTTAGGGTATTGTATTATACATCTACTAGATGGATCTGTGGTAGGAGTAGTAGTAGTAGTAGTAGGGGCTGTATTATACATCTACTAGATAGAGCTGTACTAATAGTAAGGTTTAAGTTATGAAAGGATAAAAAGTATAAAAAAATCCAATCTGCCAAATTATTTTTTAAATATAATCTATTATTTGTTCAAGGCATTTTGCCGTTACGAATCCAAATTTTTAACGGGTTCTGCTTTCACAAACAGGTATCATTCCATTTCTTGTGTGCAGGGAATACATTAAAGTGATCATTTATTCATTTATTTATATTTTATGGGTTAGCAGTCACAATGGCCCTCTGAGGGAAATCATAACTATGATATAGCCGCCAACAAAAATGAGTCTGACACTCCTGCTGTAGTGGAACAAGGCTACTGTTTCTCTAAATGTAAATGCGACTTGACTTCAAATATTGTGCCATTTCAATGTAGATATTTGTTCTCAATCCTTTCAGTTCCTGACATCCGCGTGAGGCCCACATCACTGCCCGTTTCCTTCACCACAGAGGAACCCGTCCCCCAATCCACCACCCGGGCCACCAGCCCCGCCCCTTCCGCCGCGCCTGCGGCCGAACCCAGCGCCGACCCGGACCCCACCGTGGCCGTCACCATCGCCGCCGCCGCCGCCGCCACGGCCGTCGCCACCACTGAAGCCGCCGCCGCCGTCGTCACCGCCGCCGTGGCCTCCACCCTCCCGCCCACGGAAAGCGATGGCGAGACGAGCGCCTTCTGGGAACTGGAGTTGGAGAAGGAGAAGCAAGTGGAGCGGGAACGAGAACGGGAACGCGAACGGGAGCGCGTCCGCGAGATGGAGCGCCAACGGGAGATGGAACGGCAACGGGAGCGGGAGAGGGAACGGGAACGCGAGCGGGAACGGGAGCGCGAGCGGCAACAAGAGCGGGAGCGCGAGCTGGAGCGCCTACGGGCCGCCGCCGCCGCCGCCGCCGCCGTCGCCAGAACCACCGCCGCCCCTAAATCCTCTCCGCCGGTTGCCGTGGCGACGAGCGCCGCTCCCAGCGAAGAAGAAGAAGAAGAGGACGTGTACCTGTCGCCAGAGCCCACGTCGCCCTTGCCCTCGTTAGACGTGGCCGCCCCCGCGGAGGAAGCGTCCAGCGCAAATGTTCCCAGCACCAGCACCCCGCCCACTACCACCCTGACCACCACTCCCAAGAGCAGGTTCCCCATCAGGCCCAGGGTTCCTGTGGCAACCACCACGCTGAGGGCACCCACAGAAAAAACCACACGCCCACCACTGCCAACTACCACACAGGTGAGGGAATGGCCAATTTACACAAAAATACTCAAAGTAAAAATAGAATAGAATATGAATACATATTAAGGTGGTTAGGTCAGTTACTTATTTTCTGAGTTAAAGGTTTGGATATTTTTTTTCCCTTCACGATGAACATTGTTGATTAACATTTTTTGTTTATTAATATTACAATAGAATTTTTTTAATTCTGCTTTTGACAGCAGTTGGTTCATTTGCTGTCGGCCCTTTGAATTGAATAATAAATATTGCATAATGAGATTTAATGTGCATAAGTCACAATAAACAAACAGAAAAATAAATAATAAATAAATAGTCAACAACATAAATAAGTAAGGAAGTGCAGAAATAACAACAACAAACAGATGAACTGATAAAAAATCAATACGTAATAAATAAATAAATAATAAAAAATACTATAAAAAGATATAAATAAGTAGGAAAGTGCACAAATGACATCAACACACAGGTGAACTGATAAATAATAAATACAGAATAAATAAATAGTAAAAAAAATACAATAAAAAAATATAAATAAGTAGGGACGTGCACAAAAAACAACAACAAACAGATGAACTGATAAATAATCAATACATAATAAATAAATAGTAAAAAAATACAATAAAAAATACAATTAAAAATACAATAAAAAATACAAAACAGAATACAATAAAAAATACAATTAAAAAATAGTATAAAAATAGAATAAAAAAATACAATAAAAAATAGAATAAAAAAATACAATTAAAAAATACAATAAAGAAATACAATAAAAAATAACATTTAAAAAAAATAAATATAAATAGAGGTCTTCTAGTGACAAACTAAATAAAAACTCACAAAAGTATGAAATAATTGGACATCTATCACCGTCTTACATTGATGTGACGCCTCGTCGGAAGTCGGCGCTTAACTCAAACTGCTGAGTGCTCACTTTTTACTCTTTGGAAAAACGTGACGTTTCTAAAAACATTTTTAGACTTCGATTCGTAACAGATGTAGCTATAAAAACGTCCAAAAGTAAGTGAATAAATAAGCTGGTCTGCTCTCTAAAGACCTCAAATATACACTTTCAGGATATAGTTTCATGTATACGCCACTCTGTCATTACCCAAAATCCGGCAGCTGTGCGCGGTCGAGGCGGCCCCCCCAAAAATAAAACGTAACTTAAACGCGCACAGTAGCTGCTTTGTCTTTGTCACTGAGGGTGAAAAAGTGATTTTCATCGTACAAACTCAAGCTTTGATCGCGTTTTAATCGCTTTGCGCACGACGGATCGTCGTGCGAGAGATAACTAGACGCAGACGCTTGTGAGGGGCATCAAAACAGGATTTATTTTGGGGGGGTTGCGTCTTTTTAATGGGATTCGATGGAGGGGGTGTAATGCAAAATGTCTTTGTTGTCAGAACCGCCTTTGCAAGAATGTTACATTAATAGAACAAAGACATGTCTTTTGCCGTTGCAATCTGGAATGGCTGCAAATAGTTTTGAAGCTGCGAGATGCAACGGGCACCGGCCCAGATGTTGAGGCGGAAAATCTTACAAATCATTAGCAAATACTGACAAGCATGTTCAGTGCTATTTTTTATTTATTTTATTTTTGGGGGGGTGTCCATGGAAAATGGATGAGTCTCCATTTTGGTTGTGGTTTTGGACCTTGTTGTATTTATGGTTGCCCTCGGAGGGCCTTTAACTAATTGACTGTGAAAAGCTCTACAGTAATCCCTCGACTATCACGGTTTATGTAGACCAGAAAAATTGCGAATTAGGGTCACCCTATTATAACTACCTTTTTTTTTTTCATTTTTATTTTATTTAGTGCTAAGTCCTAGTAGCAAGAGTGGCTTCCGCTTACGAGTTTCAGCGTGGATTTTCACATTTTTGTGAACTTTAAAAAAGAAATAAAATATATTTTATTTATTCATTTGCATTATTTTTAATAATTAATAGCAGAAAAAAATGCGAAGTGAATTCGCGATCAGTGAATTCGCGATCAGTGAATTCGCGATCAGTGGATTCGCGATCAGTGGATTCGCGATCAGTGGATTCGCGATCAGTGAAGTCGCCATAATCGAGGGAAGACTTTAATGTCAACTTCCTGTTCCCAGGACAACAACGAGCTGGCCGCCGTCGGACCCAGCGGTGACTTTGAGATCCGCGAGGACCAGAGGAACGACCTGGGTCGGGGACTGGCGCCGGAGGATCCGGATCTGGTGGGCAACACGGTGGACGTCGGCAGCTCGGCCGCACAGCTTCCGCAAAAGAACATCCTAGAGCGGAAGGAAGTCTTGATAGGTTGGTGTTGTTTATCTTATCATCTTCCCTGTGTCTTCTCCAATGGAAAATACCCACTTACTATAACGCAACACCTGGGAACAATTTGCACGTTAAGGTGTTCTCTGTCCCATTCAACCTTTCCCAAAATTCATTTTGGTGAGTGGGCCACATTGAGACCACTTAAAAAGTTAGCTGGTCCGGACCACCTGGTACGGTATATCCGTGGTTTATTAGCTCCTAATTCCACTTCCCAACTTCTTTCCTCATATCCCAAAGCGTATTTTGTTTTATGCTAACTAGCAAAGGAGTTCCCAACTGGTCTGACCTCTCTGTCTCTTCCAGCCATTCTGATTGGTGGACTTCTGGCTGTGGTTTTTGCTGACTTCCTGGTCACTGGTAAAGAGCAGGAGGCAACAGACTTTAGACTAGACCTTGTGTGTGTTAGTGTGCACGTTAAGAGGCTGAAATATAAAGTCGGCTCCTCTTATCACGTGTCAGGCTGTGGTTGTAACGAGAAAAAAATCGGGTATTGTAGTGGTGTCAAACATATGGCCTGTGGGCGGAAGCAGAATTAATTTGTTTTTAGTTCATTTCTATGGGAAGCGTTCGTTTGAATGACGAGAAAATCGACATACGAGCTCCGTCCCGGAACGCATTAAATTCGTATCTCGAGGTACCACTGTAATAGGAAATAATCCCAAATTTACAGGGATTAACCAGTAAGTACCCTGAAATGACACAAAATAGCCTGCCATTGACAACGATAAAGGTCCAAATTCATTTTAATTGACTGTGCATGCCAGTCAAAATGGATGGCGATCATTAATTTACCTTGAAATGGCCAAAAATAATCTGGTCCAACCCATATAAATTTGAGTTTAACACCCGTGGTTTATTGTCTGCGTCTTAGTTTTTCCAAAAAGTTTAAAGGGCCAGCTGGTGCCATTTTGGAGCAAACACCACCCACGTGCAGAATGGCGGCAACCATTCCAAACAAAGACTCTTTTCTCTTTAATCTGGTACTGATTAGTTTAACTTCATTTCCACGGCCTTTGGCACATGTTGCCGCATCACATGCAAAAAAATGTCATCCTGTAATTAGCTTTTTTGTTTATTCCTACTTGCTTTCGGCTCGTTGGTCACGCGGTCCAACATTTTGCGTCGGGTGGATCAGACACGGACGCTCACATGCTCTCCGTTATGTGTGTCGCAAGTCACAAGATGAGTTCTGCCTCTAAATGTTTGTCCTCCCTCCCTCAGCGGTCATCGTCGGCGGCGTGGTGGGCGCCCTTTTCGCCGCTTTCCTGGTCATGCTTCTCGTCTACCGCATGAAGAAGAAAGACGAAGGCAGCTACACACTGGAGGAACCCAAGCAAGCCACCGTCACCTACCAGAAGCCAGACAAGCAGGAAGAGTTTTACGCGTAACGCCCGAACGCACCATCACGACCGCCACCATGACGCCGGATCTCCTCTTCCTCCGCATCGCCCCCCTCCCCTCCCCTCTTCCTCTCGTCCGCCAATCACGAGAGCGCCTTTTTTTTTGCGGGCTGGGAACTAAAGGGGAAAAAAATCGTTTAAAAAAAATAACACTTTTTTTTCAATGTTATTAATATTCTCTCGTTCTGTATGTGACTATGATTATTTTGTAAGAAAAACATCAAAACTAAACACGTTCGTGTGTCGGGGTTTAAAAAAAAAAAGAATTGGTAGCCTTCCGTTTTTAGCGACAAAAGCTAACAGTAGGAGAGAGGAGACTGGGTACGAAAGATTGTGGCTCTCTGATTGGTCGCACGGAGCTTGAGGTCAAAATGAAAGCTCGCTCTGTGCTCGGCCAATCAGAACGCGGACAGTAATAATCCTTAATATATCCATCAACATTTTTGGCCTGGGTGGTTGAATTATGATAATAATAACAATGCTGTATGGATAATAATACTACAAGAGGATGTGTATTTAGCGGTTTAAAACAAAACAAAAAGTTTCTATGTAGATATTATGCGCATTATCCTCTCCTGGAATCACTAATCATCTGCATGAGTATTTTTTTTTTTTTTTTTTTAATTTATCATCACTTTAGATGAGCTGTGCTCTCGTCACACGCACACACACACACACACACACACACACACACACACACACACACACATACACACACGCACGCACACACACTTTCCTGTCCGGATGTTTTTCCCTCATTTTCACTTTTCTACTTCCTGTCCTAACATGTAACATACAAAAAGCACACGTGTAATGCAATACTGTCGATCACAACGTCATGGCTCTACATTTTTTCCCCTCTTAATTTCAATTGTCGCTTGGTTTTGCGCCCTCGCCGCCATCTTTGCATGATTTTCATACCAACTGTGGAGGAAGAGGGGGGCAACAGGTTTGGATTTAGGGGGCGGGAGGTGCTTCTATCTAAGATTGTAACCATGCCAGTGCGACTGGGCTAGTAGCTTCTTATACTCGGTACTGTAGATATGAAAAAAAAATGTGCATGGGAGTCAAAACTATACATTTTTGTGTGTGCGTGGCGGTCGAATGGGTGTTAATTGAAGTTCTCACGATTGGTGGGATGCGCCATTCATTGGTGTGTGTGTGAATATCTCACTAGTTAAGTCATTCGCTGCCACTGGTAGAAATAATCCTAATCAAAGATACACTGCAAAAAAAATGGTTCAACGTTTAAACATTTTTTTAAATTTTGGTAAAATGGTAACACTGTAAAAAGGTTAATAGAATGACAATTAACTGTTGTTTGTCTTTTACAGTATGTGCTATATGTTGTTTTTCCCCCTCTTAGTTCAAATGGTGTTAGCAAATGTAGCAGTCGAGCGCACTGCCTGTTGAGCTAAAAGTCCCAGCTAGCTTTAGCTGCTAACTCGTTCTTTTCAGTTTTTAGGAATAATGTTTTCCTCACTTTCTACAGACACATCACACCACATGGTCTTTAATAACTCAGCAGTCAGCACCCTCGAGTGCCGCAGTGATTTCATTTGAAGTAAAAAAAAAACGACCAAAATGTATCGTAAAATGTTGTTGCTAAAGCACAATACCATATTTGCTTAAATTTGACACTTTTTAAAAATTGCTCAGTATTTTAGGGTACATTTGACCTATGTAACTTATATCATCAAAAATTTGGAATTAGAGCAAGTGCTTATTTTTCATGCGATAGACATTCAAGACATTTTGACTGGGAATCAAGTTGATTTGGACGTCTATCGCCGTCAATGGCGGCCAATGATTTAACCTTTTGTGAGAGAAATGTCAAATGTGTGTGTGTGCGTGTGGGTGTCAGTGAACACCTCATCCCAACTCACCGTGTGTGTGTTTGTGTGTGTGCGCATGTTTCACCTTGGTATCACACAACTGAAAATGGTGTGCACAGACTGTGTTTGCTTGCTCACAACTGAATGTCTCACACACACATACACATACATACATACACACACACATACACATACATACATACATACATACACACATACACACATACATATACACACGCATACATATACACACATATACCGTTTCCACACAGGCCGGACTGATCTTAACACTTGTCGTCTTTTCTAAAGTGACTGTCTCCAAATGTGTGTGTGTGTTTGTAGCCAAACCAGACAAGTGCGACTGTGTGCGCGCGCAAGGGCGATGGAGGCGTGCGACACGACTTCTACGTTTGCTGTTCTCATTCCTCTTTTTTATACATTTGCATTTTTTTAAGGCTGAGTTCTTTGAGTCATTGCGTGAGGGTGCGAGGAGGCCCAACCTCCGCATCACTGTCGCCCTGTCACTAATCTGCCTCTCTGTTCCAAATAAAAGACCTGATTGGCTAAAAAAACAAGAAAAAAAAAACAAACCTCTCACTTGCCTTTATTTAGGGGACAGTGGGGTTGGTTGTCACAATTTTTACTTGTTCATAGATATCTCCGCCTTTTTCCATGTGGCTTCAAGCAAACAGAACAATTTTTTTCAGAATATTGTGTGAAAACAAGACATTTTTTTACTCTGACTAATTTAGAGGTATTCATAAAATTTGTTATTATTGTTATATATTTTTGATTTGTTCATAAATATATAACAATAATAATATAATATATACAATTGTATTATTTTATTTCAATATTTTTCATGTTCTTTTTAAAAAGTTAACCTTATCAAATAGCTCATTATTTTTATTATTATTATTGTTATAATAATAATAATGTCTGATAACTATTCACTGCCTGAAATATAGTTATGACACACATTTTCACTCTCCAAATATGCAGATAGTGCCTAAAATACCTTAACTTTCGAGAGTTTTTTTCAGAAAAATATTTGAAAATAATATTAGCAAAATATTAAATGTCAGGCACCTTAATGTCTCAGTTTCATCGTTGTTCCAAGAAACATATTCCAGTAATTTTGTTCAGTGTCAAACAGTTATTTTAACTACAATGTGGAATTCATTTCCTTTTCCAGCTCCCAAAGTGAAATCCAAGTGTGCATTTTTTCAGATAAGTGACATATTACAAATATGTACCAGCACACTGTTAATTCTGAGTTATGATTCGTCTCCCTGTCCACTTTATGGCAACCAACCGTGAGTCTGTCAACACGCCATCTGCTGGCCCATTCAGGTATTACATAAAAAAATAAACACCTCATTAAGAAATCAGCGTGACAAGACGTGCGGTTAATCGGCTCATTACCATGTAGGCATAGCAATTAGAAGCCATATTGCAACATATTCATTAACAATAATGAGAATAAATGAACATTATCTATCGTTCGGCGTCATATTTAAGCCTTTTTAGCCGGAAATCAAGATGTGTACGCTTTAGAGTTGAAAGTAGCGCAGGTGCTTTCTCGCTCGCCTATTGGTTGCGGCGTGGTCATGTGACTAGCAAGGCTAACCAGGCAATTACCCAATCAATCAATTCTATCAGGGACCCGCCTTGTCAAACTCGGCGGCGCTAGCTTGACGTGTCCCCGGTTTAATTGCTTGTTAGTGCCTCGGTGAAGTCATGGATGAAAACGCCAACCAACAATTTGGTAAAACGCCTTTAATTGTCAATCACCAACTCGTTTATTAGCATTACTAGCGACTTACTCACTCATTGGTCAGCTAATTATTTCGACTTCCTTAGTAATTTCTTGAACATTTTGGTGTGGAAGAAGAAAAAAAGCTAATCCGTTTCCTCGCGAGGCTCCGGGGCCCCCGGGCTTGTCGTATGAAAGAAGCCCAAAAGAGGCTCATTAACTTCGGTGACCTTGCGTTCTGAGTTGGGGGGGGGGGGGCACTGGTGGTTTAGCTAGCGGACCCGACCTAATCATTTACAGTAAAGTGCATACCTAGGGAGGCTAATTAATGAAGTCACCTTACTTTAATTACTTTGATGTTGTGTTTTATCAGCTTTCAGTCAACATGTTCCTTGAAAGTTCACGAAAAGTTCTTCTAACTTTATTCAAATGCTTGTTTCACTTGTAATTTGTACGGCAATACCGGAACCACGTTCGAAAACAACTACAATGTAGTATTTTGAAACGCTAGAAATGACAACGTCTTCCTGCTGCACTTAATTTAAACTTCGGTTAGAAATAGTTTGTGCATCGTTTCTATTAATAGTAAATACTAGATAGTTTGTCATGGAAGGTTTGCCACAAAACTGAAATAAAACCCCCAAAATAGTTGAACTTATTCTTAAAACTGAAATATTCGCACATTATTTACATAACACAATTATGTTACGCTATCATATTGTTATTTTTGCCATTTGGGACATTAAAACCAATGTTAAATGACTGAAAATGACATCTGAATCCCCAATAAAATTATAAATAATATGGCAGATATGTTTGTTTTTTTCTTCATATCTGACAGTGGCGGTGCGTTTTTGGCTTGTTTGCAACCGTTTACTTTTTCTGTTTTCAGACTGCCCTAGTCTTTTGTGTGAGGAGTTGGAAACCAAAGTTAGCCAGGAGAAGAAGACAAGCGAGGAAGACGAGGAGCAGGTAGTAAGGGAAGAAGCTGATGGAGAGAACGACGGTGAAAATAGTCGCAGTGTACCTCAAGAGGAGGAGCAAGACGACACCAAAAATGCCACCAGAGTGGACCACGAGAGTCCCAAGCAGAAAAAGAGCAGAAGGACTCGAACGAAGAAGACTAACGAGCGCCCGAAAAACAAAAGAGCACAAAAGGAAACCGTCGAGGACAAAACCGAAACCGTGCCGACGAGCCCGGAAGGGAACCGAGCTTTGATGGAACCCCTCATCCCAGTCCCGAGCCCCTGCGACCTGCCGGATCCTGTCCTTATGGACTGCACTGGGTTGGATTTAGACGGATCCCCCCATCCTATCCCCCAAGTCGACTCGCCCATGAACCCCGTCCGGCCTGCACCGGCGGCCAAGAGGCCGCACAGCCCCTCTTTGCCCCAAAGTGGGTCTCCCCACGGCCTGGAACCACTGGAGGTGACCCACAACTAGCATATTCACAACTCAAAATAGGGTACAAATCATTAAGGGAATATTATCGTCCATTTTGAGGCATTACTAAAAGACAAAGCAGTCTGAAAATGAAAAGCCAGTTTCACATGTCCAATCTATTTGTAGTGGGAGGGATGGCAGCTAATGAACAAATATTTATTCACCGCCTGGGCGTGCACTAGTGATAAACCCATTTTTTGGGACTTTTTTTTTTAGTATTGCATACCTGTCAACCTCTACCGATAACTGCCCTTATAAATGATTATGATTCCCCTTACAAACCCCCCAAAAACCTTACAAACACCGTACGACTCGTACGGTGTTTGTAAGGTTTTTGGGGGGTTTGTAAGGGGAATCATAATCATTTATAAGGGCAGTTATCGGCAGAGGTTGACAGGTATGCTGTTGCGTGACATCGATGGCATCATTTTAGTGCCATGTTTGAACTGGCATGTAGCAATTAGTAGAATCCAAAACAAGTGTCAAGACTCCATGTGTGGGTGACTCAGGAAGTCTACCATTTTGGGTCAAAACTGTATTTTGACCAGGGTTCCTCTAAAGAGGAACTCGTAACTAATTCAACCTGCAGAGCCACTTTGACTTTGTAACAAAACTGATGATCATGAACCCACGTCAATTCAGCAATTTTATTTTAAAGCCTCAATTGGGGTTTTTCAAGAGCCATTGAATCCTAAATGGGTCTAAAAAGTAAGCCTCCTAAGCTAGTCTGACTTAGCCGTGTGACATTTGGCTTTCATATCTATCACGACTACAGCCACAAAAAAAATCTCTGAAGTCATGCCTGGAAAGGCTTCGGAAATCTGCCATATTAAGTTCACTTTAGCTACATCCAGGGTTCCTTTTAAAGAGGAATAATTCCAAATGTCCAAGCCAACGGTCCCGTTGCACCTCAACATTTGGGAGGCATCTCTCTCAGAAGGTGACCCACCAAAAAAGTCACAGGAAAATTGTTGTCTGTTGCCAGATGGAAATTACCCAAGTGTACTCCACCCGTCGCTCCATCCGTTACATAAGCCGCGGTCGAGGCCAGGCCGCCAACCTTCCGGTGCCCCCCAAGCTCGATAACGTGGACGTTTGCCCGCTGCCACCGGCACCACCCAAGAAGAAGACAAGGACTCTGTACAGCACAGGTCAGACCCATTTGAGTTAGATTTTGTGGTCCATTTGTGTTGTTTTACATGATTTTTTTTGTTCCTATCTGTAGATCAGTTGGAGCATCTGGAAGCCTTGTTTCAGGAGGAACACTACCCCGATGCCGACAAGAGGAAACTTATCGCTGCATCCGTCGGTGTCACGCCTCAGAGGATTATGGTTAGGCGGATAGTTTTTTTTTTGGTCCTGTTTTTTTCCATTTAGTTTATGGCAGGGGTAGGGAACCTATGGCTCGGGAGCCACATGTGGCTCTTTCGATGGGTGCATCTGGCTCTTCGCTAAATACAGTGTATATTTCAAATTTACAGTTTCTATTTAGTGTTGTTTTTGCCTGCCAGGTGTGGTTTCAGAACCGACGAGCCAAGTGGCGCAAAGTGGAGCGCTTGGGGTCATGTAAAGGTGAACCGCCGCAGACCAGGGGCAGGTGGAGTCCTGCCCGCTCCCACCCCCAATCTCTGCTACCCAACATGCAAAATGCGGCGAGCACGTGAGGGCGTGTTTGGCATAAGATGGGAATGCAAAATCAACTTGATGACCATCACGCTTGATTCTTTTTATTTTATTTTTTTAGCAATATGGCACCCGTCTTCCCTGGACACTTTGGCGCAAAGATGCCGATGCTGGAGTCTGTACCACCTGTGCCACCTTTCTCCATACTGTCTACGCAAACACAGCCTTCCTTCAGCCAACTTCTGGCCACCAGTCCAGGTTTTTTTCCCCCCATTTGTCGACGTCAGATGGGATGGTTTACTGAGTTTGCACAATCTAATGACATCCGATACAAGAGTTGCAATAAAGTAAGGTATCAAAATTGGGGTTTGTAATTATAAATGCAGCCGGGGAGAGAACATTTAAAGGTGTCAGACAGACAAAAATAACCACCTAGCTCTAAATAGTTTCACAAAATGACCACTTCTTTGTCTGATGTCTAAAATACATCACATAACTGATAAGACAGGAAAGACTAGAGCACGTGTCAAAGTGGCGGCCCGGGGGCCAAATCTGGCCCGCCGCATCATTTTGTGTGGCCCGGGAAAGTCAATCATGAGTGCCGACTTTCTGTTTTAGGATCAAATTAAAAGGAAGAGTATAGATGTATATTAAATTTCCTGATTTTCCCCCTTGTAAATCAATATTTGTAATTTTTTAATATTTTTTTTCTGTGTTTTTAGTTCAAAAATCATTTTGTAAAATCTAAAAATATATAAAAAAAACTAAAATAAACATTGTTTTAGATCTATAAAAAACGGAATATTCAGGGCTTTTAATCCAGTTCTTTTAATCCATTTATTTAAAAAAAATCTAAATATTAATCTAAAATGGTCCGGTCCACGTGAAATCAAGTTGACGTTAAAGCGGCCCGCGAACCAACCCGAGTCTGACACCCCTGAACTAGAGTATGACAGAGCAAGGGGCACATTAATGAATTTAATCGGACGCAACTACATAACGCAAGCAAACCGCACGTCATTCTCAATAGAGTTTTAGCATTGGCAGCTTGGATTTGTCATAAACGTCAGCTCACTGGTCCAAATTCTGCTCTCAAATGGCTTTCATGCCACCAATTGACCTGCCTTTCATCTTCAAGGTCAGCCCAGAGTGGGAGAGCCACCTGACTTTCACCCCCGCCCCATGCTCAGCCCTCCCCCTCTCAGGCGCGCCAGCCTCCCCCTCCTCAGCGCCTCCGCTGCCTACAACCTCAACATAGCGCCGCCACCTCTCTACATGGATGACGGCGCCTCCGTGGGCCAACGGGAGAGCCACACTCTGCCGATGGACGCCAGGTGATCAGCATTTGAAAGGGGAAAGTCTCCTCTTTTCCCAGGAAATATTTTGGAGGAAATCTATTAATTTACTCTCATGTTGTCAGTTCTCTGTATGACTTTAGCGACAAGCTGGACTTCCTGGCGCCAAGCAATCAGAACAACCCTCAGCTGTCTTATCCGCTGCAGACGTCTTACGGGAACAGGCCCCCCCAAGTGGCGCAGCAGCTTCAAACCTCCACAAATCACCCACCCCGCATGGCCTTCCTCAACCCCTCATCGTACCTCCAAAGCAACCCTTCGGACGACATCTCCTCTTCCTTTATAGCCTTCGGTCCGTCTGGGAATTCCACCGGCGGGGTCGCCTATTCTTCTGGAGGCCACACTTGCGTTCAGTCCCACGGCGGGGGGCAAATAATTATGCAGCCAAACAACTCTGGTGAGTGTGAAAAGGCCTTACATATTGCATTTATTGGCCCTCAACATTTTCACAGGGGGGGGGGAAGTCCTTTGTCGTTTGCTGGCAATTGCTTTCATAATCATACCTCATCTTACAAAATGATATTTCATTCCAGAAGTGATTTTGTAATGGCTTTTTTTTGTAAGTAGAGTCACATTTTGCAGTTTTCAAATAATTTACAGCATGTGTGTTTGCATTTCAGGGCAGTAAACATTCTGCTTTTTTCGGAACACTCAAGATGGTACACGGTCGATTGGTCGCCGGTCGATCGGTCGCCGGTCGATCGGTCGCCGGTCGATTGGTCGCCGGTCTTTTGGTCGCCCGGAAGGTTATTGATAATTACCATTTAAATCGTTGCTCAAATTCCCTAAATACAAACTGCGAATGACTATTTAGTCATACTTAATGCCCTATTAATTATTAGGCTAAAGAAAAGCTCCAAATTTCCCGGACTTTTATTTTTTTTTGTTGGAGAACTTGTTAAGACCCTGACTGAACTGACGTAGCTTCTTAAAGGGACAACGCATGTACATACAAACTCTTCTACACTCACACATCGGCTCAGTGAAAGTGCTCATGGCCATTGTTGGCTTTTATTGATGCGTAGACCGTGTTGTTTTACCTTGTTTTGTCGCCGGTCTTTTGGTCGTCGGTCTTTTGGTCGCCGGTCTTTTGGTCGCCCGTTGTCGCGGTCCGGGCGACCAAAAGACCGCGACCAAAAGACCGCGACCAAAAGACCGCGACCAAAGGACGGCGACCAATCGACCGCACACGCTCAAAATTCAATCAAATATTTCTGTTGTCCACTGAAATATCAACGACTACTTAAATCAAAGAAATAGTTAAATTTATATACATTGTTTTGCGGGGGGAGCTCAGTTAGGCAAGTTTCAGTTTCAATCATTTGATTTTCAAGCATGCCAATGATACCTCTTCCTCAAATTTCCCTGCATTTTTCCTCAGACCACAGAACTAAAGGCAATTCTTTTCCACATCCAGACGTAGCCTGACATGTTTAACGCTCATTTCTCACGTGACAGGTGGCGTGGGGTCCTACCTGTCGTACCCTTGGCCTAACGTTTACACCCAGCCTGCCGTTCAGCAGCTCGCCCCAAATTACCCGGCCGGATTCGCCGGCGCCGCCCGGGACCACCAGGTACCTTCGTCCTCCTCCTCCGCCGCCGGCGTGCCGCCGTGCTTCCAGCGCATGTACGCGCACGGCGGCGGCGGTGGCGGTAGCGGTGGCGGCACCGTTCTCCCGCCCGTCTCCACCCTGCAGCCATCCCGCCTCAGGGTCGAGGGCAGGGCTGCGGAGGCGGACACAGCCTCGCTAAATCCCCCCTCCCAGCCCAATCCCGTTTGCTCCCCAAGCTGCCCTGTGGCGCCTTCTAGTGTTAAGATCGAGTGCGACAGTCCGTGTGAGATTCACAGCCACTTTAATTGTGACTTCTCTGCTATTCACTTTTGAGTGAATGTGTGTTGAGCATAAACAATTATAAAATGTTTCTGTTTGATTTGGCTGATTGGTTCTGTTCGTCATTTAATTTAATCATGTGACATACCTGACATCATTCATTCTTTGTCCCAGCGTTATTAGTCCGCAATCATACAAACTATCGATACGTAGTATACAAATATATTTTCAGTGTGGTGGCAAAAACATAAATAATATGATAAAAATAATGTCATGTGAAATTCTGATTATGAAATGACACGTTGTGTCGTTGAATAGTTTTCATACAACTTGGCCCTTTAAAAAAAAAAAATAATAATCAACTTATTTTTCATTCATTCATTGTTAAAACACCCTACTCAAATTTGTCTTCATATTTCCTCCCACAAGAGAGCGCTATTCCTTTCCACTTTGGGTTGCTTGACAGCAAATATGTGCACATAAAAAAATGCAGATTTTTATTATCAAAACATCTTTGAATAATAAAACCAATTTCTATTTTGAAAACACAGTATTTGACTATTAAATATACTTTTAAAAATTCAGTAGAAATAGTGATAAAGCCCAACGTCATTAATATGTCAGGGAATTTTCAATTATTTTTTTAGAATATAAAGTAAAAAGGATAGTTTTTTTAAAGGTTTTAATAACAGGGGGGAAAAGCAATGAAAGGAGGCTAACAGACAATTTGGAATTATTTAATAAGTATTCATGGACAAAATATAATTAACATCAGTCTGTGATACAGATATTTCTTAGGCCAGCAGAGAAAGCCTTGAAGGCCCTGACGGCACACCACTGAACAGTTCTACGATGCAGAAAATCTCTTAAAGACAAAAAAAAAATCACCTTGACTCAGGCCACCTAGGTAAAACTTTAACGGAGACAATGTACGGGCACCTGCCTTGTTATGCGATATGGTTTTAAGCACAGTCACGCAGACTTCCTGCATGGAGGCCTACCCCGAAGGCACGTCCCCCATAACCCCTTGTACCCCCCCCCCCCCCCGGTAGAAAGACCCTGGATGATGGAGGGATGTAGATAAAGGAATCGAGTTATGTAACTGCTAGTGCACTTTTAATGAAGCTTCTTGTTTTTCCTTGCCTTCGCCCTCTTGCTGGCTGCCTTCCTTGTTGCTGTTGGCGGGGAAACACTTTACGCTGTGTGTCAAAGATATAGTGTGTGTGTGTGTGTGTGTTAAATATTGGAAATGAGAGCTTGGCGGTGAGTGAGTGTGTTTGTGAGAGTTTTTGATAGTCTGTGAGTTATTGCAGGCTCCAAAAAATAAGTCTGCACTTCATTTGCTGCAAATTCATTAATTGTAGGTCATAAACGATCAAATCCCTTATTAACCCAGTTTTCAAATTGTGGATTGCAATCTATACTAATGTTAGCAGTAGAAGCTAGCTGTGACTGTTGATTTTACAGTGTAAATATGTCCCACTAGTTGTGCTAACATAAGATTTTAAGTTGACGTAACCTACATTTTTAAGTTCTCTTTAGTGTCTTAATTTGAGTTGATATTATAAGGCAAGGTAAGGGACATTTATTTTAATAGTGTAGTTCAACACAAGTGAATTCATTAATAATTAATGTTTGATCATTTTAATCATATATTGTTTCAGTGCTGAGTCCTAGTAGCAAGCAGAAAAAGGGGAGTGGCTTCCTCTTGTGAGTTTCAGTGCGGATTTTCACATTTTTTTGAACGTTTAAAAAAAATTATAGAAAAAAAAATCGCAAAGAAGTGAATTCGTGATAAGTGAAGTCGCGATAATCGAGGGAAGACTATAATTTTATTTTATTTTAATGAACTGTGGTGGGTGTGGCTGATAGTATAAAACTATTATGGTAGAACGTTCATTATATTGAAGTCTAATTTACTTAAATTTGAGTTGAATTGAGTTTATCTCTAGCAGACAGCCAATACATTTCAACCGGAGAAAAGAACGTTCATTGTTTATAGCGTCAATTTAAGTAAATGAGGTAATAAAAATGGATTTGACGTCGTACCCTTGGTCCCCCGTTCCTGTACTTTGGCGGGACACTCGGCAGTTTGCAATTAAGCTTGTTTTTTCCCCCCAGCACTTCCTCTGCAGTGAACAGAGTGAGTATAGAATAAAGGTGGAGGACCTAAACGTGTGTGTGTGTGTGTGTGTGTGTGTGTGTGTGGGATGCTTCATTCCAACTCCATCCTGAAAAGTCAACATTGACAGAGATTTGAGAGAAAGGCAAACTTGTTTGTGGCGTGATTTTTCAGCCCCCCCCCCTAATATATGTACAGTATGCAAATACAGTTGATGTCCAGTAAGAAACAAAGCTGGCAGAATTTTTAGTTCCGCCAGTTTGCCTTCCAAAGATATGACAAATAGACACGGGGACGGATGGTGGCTATTAAATCGAGAACAGATGAGTGTCTATGCGGGGAAATACAGAGAGTAGATTATGGTGTATGTCTTTTTTGGGGGGTGGGGGGGCTTCGGTAATATATGCAGTGTGAGTTTGCTTTCGGCTTGTTTGCGTGCTACCAAGTTGGCAGCGAAGCGCTGTCATGTTTGATGTTCTCTGTCTAAATGTGCGAGCAAACCGGAGAGACTAACGGGAATATTAGCTAATTATGTTGTTTGCGTCTGTTTTTGTTGGTTTTGTTGTCAAAAGAGTCAAGTGGGGGAATTTTAGACTTCTATGTCGTAGAGAGATGATTACGCAATTATATTGTGAAGGGTAAACTGTATGTAAATATATGTATTGTGTAAGTTGTAAAATAAGGAGATAACAGGGCTGTTTTGTTGTGAGAGTATTTTGGTTCATTTAAAGAGAAATGCTTTTTAGGAATGGTTCGGTGGGTGAGTGGTTAGTGTGTCGGCCTCGTAGTTTTGGGGTCGATGGTTTGGTTCCAGGTCGGTTCTCACTGTGTGGAGTTCCCATGGTGAACTTTGAATGTCAATTATTATATTAATTTCAACCACTCAAACTGTCATTTGAAAAGGGGTGTGCTGACTTTATGTATCAACTCTACAGGGTGATTGAAAAGTAACTCCTTATTTTAAAACACTTCTAATTTATTCATTCATAAACATGGGTATAAACTCACCAAGGTTTTTTTTACCATGAATCTTAAAAAGATCTTAATCAAAAGTTGAACTCAATTCTATTTACTTGCTGTCTTTTTAACACAAAAAGTCTTCTTCTCCATCAGGATACATGCCAGGCCTCTCTTACTTCTGTTACATAACCACACTATATGTGTGTATCCATATTTATGTGTACATATGGGTGCAAACATATGCGTTGTGTCTCCCTCCTGAGATGACATGTTTTCCAGGAACCTGCGGACTTTTCATCTTCGGCCTCTCGGTATACACACACACACACACACACACACGCACACACACACAGGTACTTTATGCACATTTTTTTATATTTTTACTGGTGATTTTTACCGTATGTTCACTTGAGTAGGAAATATGTCACACTACTTAATCTAGTCTCCCCCCTCATAGCTTTGCATTCTGAATTGCGGCTTGTGTTTGTAAGGGGAGGCTGCTAAAGGAATGCATGCTCCACTGGGTGGGGTGGGCTAAAAAAGAGGGGTCTCTGTTTAATGTGTATGTGGCTCCATTGATGTGTATATACTGTATGTGGATGCATTAATGAAAGTGTTTACGTTTTTAGGAGGCACGTCGTTGCCCACCCGCCAACACGGAGCTGGGAAGCCGTCACAACATTGTGAGTTTTGTGTTCAATTCTATATTTTTCCCCATGTGTTTTTGCCAAAAGGAAAGTCCTCTGACACTTTTAGTGGAATTGACATAAATTTATGAGGTACAAAATGTGCCCGTCAAAGTGGTCCTTCTGATGTTTGGAAAAATCACATTGTAAACATAACCTTTGCATAACATCTTTCATTGACTATGCTTTGCTTTATTTTTCACTGTTAAATCTTGTTTTTTAAGTCGCAATATTACAAGACAGAAATATTTGGATATATATTTTAATGAGGTGACAACTCATGACAAAAAGGCGCTAGCTAATATAACGCAGGTAATTAAAAGTATCAATTAATGTAGGAAATAATTTTTGGAAGAAAGAATAAAAAGTCACAATGCAAGAGACAAAAGTTGGAATGTAACATTATGTCTCACAATAAGACAAGATACAGTACTAATATACATTACGTCAGTGGCGGTCCGTGCATTTTCTCGTAGCGCCTTCAACAGGTAAAATCCACTTCCTAGCAGCATTTAATGATTAAGTAGTTGGTGAAAGCGATGACGTATTCTTACGCCTGCGAGAAGGCCTTGGTGTCACCAAATCGAATTCTGATTGGTTAAAGCAACAGTCTTATCGACGCTTGTTTAAAGAGGCAGAGCCCGCAGAACTGATTGTGAAGGCTTTGAGGCAGATTTCTGACCCTGGCAACAAATAATGGCTGAAATGTGATTGGTTAAATGCTTCAATATAAAAACACATCTGGAAGCAGTGCAAACAGAGGGAAAAGCAATGAAAGGAACCTAACAGACCATTTGGAATAATAAGTATTGATGGACAAAATATAATATATGATTCAGATATTTCTTAGGCCAGCAGAGAAGGCCTTGAAGGCCCTGACGGCACACCACTGCATTACGTTATAACAACAAATTGCCGATATAAAAAATAAACATCGTATAATGGTCAGAAAAAAGGTAAACTGAAAAATATATCTACTAATAATAAAATAAAATAACTACTAAACTATTTTTTGGTATAAAAAAAGGTGGGCAAAGCAAAGATCCCTGTTGAACTCCATCCAAATCCCCTTTTGAGTTCTGAGCTTGATCTCGAAACAAATTGAGCTCCTAAATCAAGGTTTTCAACACACACATGCACACGTGCCATGAGACAGTGAGCGGCCTGTGCGTGCGTGGATTCCCCGCGACTTCCGTAAACGTTTTCTGGAACCGCTCGGAGAAAAGAGGAATTCATATCGGTGTTTATTGGGCCCGATGTAAGCGCCTTTACCCCAGTTGCTCCTGTACTCCCTGACACACTCACGTACTGTACCAACACCCTCGCACACATGCGTACCTGTCCACCCTAGGTGTGTTTGTCTTTCCCCCCGACCACCATTTTTAGGTCCTCCCAGCCCAGGTATTTCCCTCTCTCCGGCACAAACATGGCTAACTAAAAGAGGGTGTGTGTTGGTGGGTGGGTGGCTGAATGCTCGTCAAGCGCCTGCATTGATAACCCGCAGCTCTGAGTCCCGCAGTCTCACTCCCACCGTGGCCAGAAACTCCCCGGGTGCGTCCGTCCGTCTCGCTCTCTCTCGACTTCAACGTCGCCATGACGCTCACGCCGCCGCTGCTCCTGGCGCTGATGCTCGGCCTTATGGGCGCGCAGGCCACCGTGGACCTCCGCACGGCCGCCGCTATGGGTGAGTAACATTGACAATAATTTCAGTTGGGGTCTTGGTAGTGCTTTTTTTTTGGTGAAGAAATGTTTTTCATATCCATTGAAGTGATAATACTCAAGAGAATATAGAGTCTATTACTTTGGTATGACTTGAGTGTAGTTTTAGCTGAGTAAAATTCATAAGTTAAGAAGTTTTTGTGTTTTTAGTGCGGTTTTTGGTGCATGTTGGTCTATTGAGGTGGCATATGGAAGTGTATTGAATGTTTATTTTTACGACTACTACTATTACTACTATTACTACTACTACTACTATTACTACTACTACTACTATTACTACTACTACTACTACTACTACTACTACTACTACTACTTCTACTACAAGGGAGGGATAGAGGTGAAGGGTGAGAAGGGAGATCAGTGAGCTTTCAATTGGGTGGGCTGTGAAATCAACACTTTCAACCCATTCTGCCTGTAATTAAATCTATTTAATTTGATTTGTGTTATTATCTAGAATTGTTTTTTTTAAATGATATTTGTTTTTGTTGATTTTTTTTTCTTCTTCCTGAATTTATTTGAATTCATGTTTTTATTTTATTCCAGTTAAACATTGTATTATGATATTTCTTATTACGTATTTAATCAGCGCTGCCTTTAAATCGTGGTTCTCAGAAAAATTTGAATGAAGATTTTTATGATTTTTCTTGTCTTAAAACGTTTAAAGTAATAGGGATTATAATAGAGATTGTTTTGTATTTGAAAATGTTATTGCATTTTTACATATAAACAACTAAAATATTTATTTAAAATAGTACGTTATAAAATATGTTATTTACGACAAATGTGTATATTTTTTATCACCCCTACCAAACCATCTTTACTTACGGTAAAATATTTTAGATTGATTATATTTCAAATAAAATACTTTATTTTGTGTTGTATTAAGCTTTCATTTTTGTGTGCTACTTCTTTTCAAGAGCATCCGTTAATAAATAAGCTTTCAAAAATTCATAGATACATTTGCATTTTTGTTTAATTTTTAAAATAATTTTCACATGTTATTTTCAGCAAGGTTTAGGATCGTCTGCATTGGAAGTTTAAAAACTGAATATACATGGATACGAATACCATCCATTTAGTTTTTTCATTTATTCTTCTATTATATGAAGCAATTTCTTCATTTTTGAATTGCAAAGTTGTTTGTATTTTTTCTTATTTGTCATTTGATTGATTGTATTTTATAATGTTTTTGAAATATGTATTCAGTGTAGAATACATATAAAACAACAGATGTGATCCTTGTTTAACTGTCGCCCCCTATGTGCAGCGGCGGGGCTTTGCAAGACGCGCCCCACCGACCTGGTGTTCATCGTGGACAGCAGTCGCAGCGTACGCCCCTCCGAGTTCGAGCAGGTCAAAGTCTTCCTGGCCAAGGTCATCGAGGGCCTCGACGTGGGCCCCAACGCCACCCGCGTGGGCGTGGTTAACTACGCCAGCCGCGTCAAGAACGAGGCACGTAGCGACGCGACGTGACGGCTTTTATTTGAAACAATTAACGGCTTACGACGTCCGACACCCTTTTAGGTGTCCCTGAAGACGCACCGCACCAAGGCCGCGCTGGTCAAGGCGGTGACCAAAGTGGAGCCTCTGTCCACGGGTACCATGACGGGCCTGGCTATCCAATTCGCCCTCAACGTGGCCTTCAGCGAGAACGAGGGCGCCCGCGCCAAGTCTCCTGACATCAGCAAGGTCACGCACGTGTTGCACCCTGCATTTATTCTTGAAACACGCAGAAATAATCAAAACAGTGATCCGTTGGTGCTTCTTCAATCCAACTTTTACTGTTATATTTGTCAACACAAAAACCTATAATATACAAATTACACCCATATATATATATATATATATATATATATATATATATATATGTATATGTGTATATATGTATATATGTATATGTGTATATATATGTATATATATATATGTATGTGTGTGTATATATATATATATATATATATATATATATATATTAGCAACACTTTAGAACCCAAAACATAATGTACAATTACACCCGTTCAACATACGGTCATAACTTGTTATATCTTTTTACAACTTCGAGAAGTCCTTCTTAACAATCCAACAGGGCAAACAATGAAATATCAATAACATAACTTCCTTGCTATGACCGTCATAGACACTCACAAAAATAATCACAACAGTGATCCGTTGTTGTTTCTCAATCCAACTTTACTGTTATGGGGAAAATCTCCCGTGTTTCAAGCTATGTGCTCCAAGGCATCAATAATCGAATACCGATACTCTCTTTAACATGTCACACTTGCTATGTGGATCAAGGCATCAACAATCGAACACCGATAAACACTCAATCCAAACTAGTTGTACATCCCCAACATGCAATCGTTAATAAATCAACCACTCTAGCATGTCACACACACCTCGAAGCACCCCCGGAATTTCCGGTCAATCACGTCCTTCCCAATGACAGGTAGCCATCATCGTGACGGACGGCCGCCCCCAGGACAACGTGAAGGAAGTGGCCCAGCGGGCACGTGACGCCGGCATCGAGATCTTCGCCATCGGCGTGGGCCGCGTGGACATGAGCACGCTGAAGCAGATGGCTAGCGAGCCCCTGGACGAGCACGTGGACTACGTGGAGAGCTACAGCGTCATCGAGAAGCTCACCAAGAAGTTCCAGGAGGCCTTCTGTGGTAAGAAGTTTGAGATGCTCGGGTGGGGGTTGGAAAAGGAAACAAATGCTGTCGTCATCCTTGCCGCGTTAACGAGGGTAAGGCGTTCGGTGCAATTCTCGTGCATCGCTTCAATTCCGTCCTTTCTAGTATACATTAAATTCCCTGCCTTGACCACCGAGTATATTTTGTTCCTCGACTATGCTTGTAGCTCAAATCATCCTCTCTTAGTGAAATTGTTCCAGATCCCCAAAACACACACCAAAATTCTAATACGTGTTTACTTTACAGTCACGACATAAAACGTACACATATACCACACTTAGATAAACTCAATAAGAAAAAAATGAACCAAACAAACAACAAAATAGTGCCATATACGTTCCCAGTATAGATAACATTAATTCATTTTTGCCTACCTCAACAATGGGGCTATATTACTGTATACCTATGTAGTTTACTACCTACCTTTCTTTATACCAGCGTTCTCAAACTCAGTTTATTGGGGGGTGGGCGGTGGATTTCCCTAAAAAAGCGGTTAATGTTGCTAACTTAATTGGAAAAAAAATGGCCCAAACATACAAAGACAAAACTACAAAAACGCCCAAATGAATTAGCAACATTAGCCCCTTTGTTGAAGGAAATCCCTGATGCAAACCAGACTCTTTTACCAGGCCCCCCAATTAAAAAGAGCTTGAGACCCCTATTCTGTACCTTTGCTGTAGGTTTGCGAAACAATACTCACTATTGGTGAAATTTCTTTCCCGTTTTAATGATCCCCTGCATTCAAACCTCACAGTGGCTCATTAAAACCCCGCCGACTGACATAGTTGTGAACATTCTCCTAACTTCCTCCTCTGTGTGCTTTCCTGCGTGTGTCGATACAAACGCTACACACACACACCCAAAAACGCACACACACAGTGTCGGACCTGTGCGCCACTGGGGATCACGACTGCCAGCAGGTATGCATCAGCTCCCCCGGATCGTACAAGTGCGCCTGCAAAGAAGGCTTTACCCTCATGGATGATGGACGGACCTGCAGTGGTGAGTGCATAATGGACAGTCTCATTTATTCACTTTTCCTTGCTATCCAATTAAAAGTCCAGTTACTAGTAGACTATATAATAAGACAATTCCGTGCACTATTAGAACGGCCAGTCTTGTTACACTGATTGGTAGATTTAAATCCCAATTAAAGCTGTTTCGGTGTACTCCAGGGGAGGTCTGGTATACCCCCAAACCTCTTTATAATGTGGTGTTCAACTACATTTAGTATAAATGAGCTTCATACGGAAGACTGTTAAGACAAGTATGCCAATCCGAAAATAATTAAGAAAATAATGTCTAAAGTAAAGAATAAAAATGACATTTTGTGATGAGTTATTCCCGTGCGCATGCAAACGGATAAGATGGGCTATCTTGGATACTCTCATTTGATTGGCTAAGATAGTAAGAGCATTGATTCAATTAGAAACGAGCAACTTTACCAATTAAAAGGAAAACAATTCTTAACTATATCAAATTAAAGTGTAATGGTAATCTAAAACTATTATATGCTTGGCAGTCACTTTCTGGTAATATAATGGCTTTTATTGGTGTTTAAAAAAATGTAATTCTGTGTTTTATTAATTAAGATTCTTTCCACTGGGATAAAGTGACAAACATTCTTTCCTTTTAAGTAGACAGACAGAGAGACCCAACAATGGCAATAATGACACAGTAACATGATTGCATTTATATGCTACCTGGCTATAAGTAGTGCTACAGAGTCATTTCAACTCCAACTAGTAAAGAGATGCTCCTACCGACCAATGGGGCAAGGAGAGGGAAAACACAATAGGTTAGGGCAGGGGTCTCAAACTTGCGGCCCGCGGGCCAACTGCGGCCCTCGGGACGATAATTTGCGGCCCCCGTCTTAATATGAAAGATTAATGTTCGTGCGGCCCGCAAAATTGAAATGAATGACACTTGTGTTCGGACTTCGGAGCTGAATGAACCAATCACGGTGAGGTATACGGCTATGGAGGGCGGGACATCGGCCGGGCTGTCCAGTGCCTCGCTCACTCACTCATTCATTCCTCCAATCAGCTGGGCGGAGGAGAAGCCGTGAGGCCGATCACTCCGCTCGGCGCGCACACTCCTCCGCTGCTCTCAGCATAGAACTGAATGTTTTATCAGTGCTTTTCTTGTGGAAATCCTGATGCGGCCCAGTCTCACCCAGACTCGGCCTCTAGCGGCCCCCAGGTAAATTGAGTTTGAGACCCCTGGGTTAGGGCATGACAACAAGAGGTAAAACGACAGTTTTAATCATTAGGGGTTTTTCCTCACTCTAATCGTCAAGAATGTGGAATAAATGGTAGATTTAAAGGTTGCTTTCTGTAGATAGATTTGTAGCCAATTTTTCAGCCAGGGTAGAATTCCTCAACTGTTCGATGTTGAGCCTATACTTAAAATAAATAGGAGGCAGAAAAAAATGTGATAGGAGGAGGGATTACAGTAAAACCTTTATTTGTGCTAGGACATGGACTTTTTACTGGATACCAATAATAACAGTGAATAAATGCTTCAACAGATTTCCAAACGCTCGTTTTAGTGTAGCCACCAAGCTACAAGACTGACATGCAACGTGTGTGTGTGTGTGTGTGTGTGTGTGTGTGTGTGTGTCCAGCGTGCAGTAACACTGCCACAGACGTGGTCTTCCTGATCGACGGATCCAAAAGCGTGCGTCCGGAGAACTTTGAGCTGGTCAAGAAGTGGATCAACCAAATCGTGGACAAGCTGGACGTGTCGGACAGCAAAGCGCACGTCGGCTTGGTGCAGTACTCCAGCCTGGTCCGACAGGTAAAGATCAAACCAAATGTTGCTGAACAAAGAAGCTGAATGAACTCACCTTCCTGGCCTCCAACTTAGGAGTTCCCACTGGGCCGCCACAACAACAAGAAGGACCTGAAGGAGGCGGTGAAGAAGATGGCGTACATGGAGAGGGGAACCATGACCGGCCAGGCCTTGCGCTACCTCACCGACAAGAGCTTCAGCGTGGGCCACGGCGCTCGGCCTGGCGTCTCCAAGGTGGGCATCGTCTTCACCGACGGACGCAGCCAGGACTACATCGGTGAAGCCGCCAAGAAGGCCAAGGAGATGGGTGGGTGACAAAATATTGAGAAAACATTGGCAATCTATTCTAGTTCTTAAAACATGTGAAAATGTCAAATGTCAAAACGAGTTTAAAGGCTGATCATTGTTGAATCTCAATGGATTGATTAATTGGATTTTAAAAACTTGTTCTTACCTCTTAATTTGAAAGCCGATGTTCACAGGCGTCATTTTCATTCAACACAAACATCATCAATGGTAGTTCACAGAGGATTAGAGAATTGGAAGAATTAACCTACGAGAAGCCGCAATCTGGACAATCTTTAATTAGACAAGTTACCTAAATGATTCATAGATAGTTCAAAGAGTTGGAAAATAATTGGGGAATCGATTTATTTATTTATTATTATTATTTATTGATTCATTGTTCGCCAGTAAAATGAACCAAATTTCCATTAACGTGTTGTAGTCTAAAAAATAACCCATCAATTATACAGGAAAAGTTATCCGCAATATAATCCATAATTATAAAATATATATTTATTTAATGTAGGAAAATGTGTATTTTGGGGAATTAAGGTAATATATCAAATCATTGTTCCCCAGTGAAATGAACCAAATTTCCATTAACTTATTGTATTCTAAACAAAAAAAAACATCAATTATACAGGAAAAGTTATCCACAATATAATCCATAATTATAATATATATATTTATTTAATCTAGGAAAATATTTATATTTTGGGGTAATTAAGGAATTAAGGTAATATATCAAAATATATATTTATTTAGTGTAGGAAAATTTGTATTTTAGGGGAATTAAGGAAAATTGTAATTACACTGCATAGTGTTTTATTTTTTTGAGTAAAATATGCATTTAAAAGAAATAAAGAGAAAAAAACTCCTTACTAAAAACATTTTCAATTAATTTGCATCTAATTTAGGTATTCAATACATCCAAAATATTTTTCTAGTCCAACTGTTGTCAGCATGTTATGACAATGACAACGAGAGTAAACATGCTTTCCTCCTGGAATCTTGGAGAAATTCCAGGCCCGCTCATTTGATTTTAAAATGCAATGCCCGGCAGGTTTCAAGATGTACGCCGTGGGTGTGGGAAACGCCGTGGAGGACGAGCTGAAGGAGATCGCCTCGGAGCCCACCCGCGAGCACTACTTCTACACCGCCGATTTCAAGGCCATGACGCAGATCGCCAAAAAGCTGCAGATTAACATCTGCCAAGGTTTGCGTCCTGAGATCTCCTCCCACCATACAATTCTAGACTTATCCATTTCTCTTTTTCCGGCAGAGGACGATCCATGCGAGTGCGACTCCCTGGTTAAGTTCCAGAAAAAAGTAGAAGAAGCCCTGCAGGCGCTAACAAAGAAATATATCCTTGATGACAAAAAATGAGATTGAAAACACACAGGAAGTTAAGACATTTTGCTTCATTGGCTGCCTTTGATGGCGATGGACATTCAATCTATTTGAACTTGATTGGGTGTCCATCGACGTCAGTTCAAATGAATTCGAGTGCTTTCTATTGTTGTTGTTGTTGTTTCTCTTAACAAGCTTTTCACTAGAGAGTATGTCCAAGAGGATCGCTCTGCTGGAGAACAAAATTGTGTGAGAACTCCCCCCCCCCAAAAAAACACCCAGACCACCTCTTCGTCCTCCTCCTCCTTCTCCAACAGCCTCAGCCTCCTGGGACACAAAAAGCACCGGTTGCCATGGAGACTGTGCCTTCGTTAATACAAGTCTTCCCTCATAGGGAAACACTGATGGTAACCCTCCCTGAAAAAAAGCCAACATGGTGTCACCTTCACTCGTTTGTCCCTTTTTTAAAAATCTATTTTATTCATTTCATCGCCATAAGATCTAATAATAAGGGTACAAACATGGTGTTTATTTTCCTAAATAAAGGTGATTCAGGAAGTACATGGACAAATGTGGCTTTGTTTTTTATTTATTTAAATAGAATATTTGATGTGGTCTATTAGGTTCTCATGGAGCCTGTGGGAAGACAATTTTGCAATCCAGGCATCTGCAACAATAATCCTTTAGGAAAGATGATGTTTTAAAAGAGCATTGCCAATTAAAATAGACTTTAGGAGCCAAAGCAGCTAAATTCAAAGCATTGCCATATTTCTGACCCCTGTGACCTTTTCAAATTAATTGACAAATCTGTATTCCAATAATATCCTGCCTGTTTGAAAATAATCCCTTTGTTTGTTCTTGAGTTATCTTGAAGACATTCAGACAAAGGGACCAAATACAAAACCTTTCTTTAGGTTTTACCTTCTGGTGCAGATAATAAAGAATGGTAATTTCTCATTATCTTATCGACACAAATATGACTTGTCATTTTTATCCATTCTAAACCTACAACCAAATGTATGCGTATTATATAGGTATGCTTATGTTAAAGTTAAGTATTAATTTATCTTATTATAGGTCTTTTTCTGTCACTTTTTAGAAATATCAGTTTTTGCATGTGCGCCGGAAAGTTCTGAAAGTATACACCTCACGATGACGTCACTAGTAAGCGCGACAGCTGAGTGAAAGAGCCCATTTGACTTCAGTGTCTCCGGCTTCAAACTCTAAAAAACAGATTTTCTTTTCTTCTATTCATTCCCAAGTTTGTTGGTTAGACCCGTCTTTAGGCTTTAAACCATCCGGTCCACCACATATTTTTATAGGGGACATTTTTCATCACTGTCACGTTCGAAAGTACTTTTTTTAAAAGAGCATCACTGATTCGCTTCGTTAGCCTAGCCTAGCCTAGCCTAGCTTAGCACGGCTGGCAGCAAATTAGTTTCGTTCCGGGGATGCGCGGAGGGATATCAGCCTTCCGCCAGCGTTGTGCTCCGCCGCCGGTGTTAATTATTAACGAAACCGGGGGTTACGCAGTATACACCGAGACCGGGGCAGTCCACAACCTCCGGCCCCGACTTCTTGAGACCAACGGGGAGCCCATAAAGGTTTAGTGCCGAGCTAACCACGGCTAGCCAGCCAAACTGCTTGCTCGACTACCGGAAAGCTGCGCGGCGCCAAATGGCCAGCGACACCGAAAACGGCTTCAGCAGCCGGGCGAACGGAGACAGCAAGCCGGGGCCGTTGGCCGATACCGGCCACGGCGGTGGAGGCGGCCCGAGCATGAAGACTCTGGCGCGGCTGTGTAGTAGGGACGAGGAGGAGCGGGCGGCGGCTCTGGAGGAGCTCAGCCGAGGGGTTCTGGTGTGTCTGGGTCTGGACCGACCCCGTTCAACTCGGCTGGGGAAAGAGACGCTTCTTCATCTGCTGAGGCTTTCTCGTTCTTGTCCGTTAAGGGACGTTCGAGCCCGGGCCAACGAGCTACTGAGGGCCGCCCAGGTGAGTACACCTTCTAAATCCAAATTATTAGCTTGATAAATGTTAGTTAAAAATCAAACTACCGGTAGTTTTGCAACATGAATAAAATGAGTAATAGTTCAATATTATTTTAATTGATTTTCTAAAACGCCATTTTTTTTAGCATTTTTATTTTTAACCGTGTCATTGCTGATCACACAAAGGTCGTATTTATATCAAACTTGACAGAAAATAAGAAAAAAATATCTTCAATGTATAATTTGGGGAATATTTCTGAACTCCAGACACTTAAAATATAAAAACTTGTGGTAAATAATACAATGTAAAAAGAAGGTTAATGAGCCCCATGTTGGAGTGTATGAGGAGCAAAAAATACATGTCGGAAATATATTTTAAAAGTTAAAATTAGAAATGATATAAAAGGAGAATTTTGACATGCTATCACAACAATAGCAGACATCACCAAAATAACTCGACTCAGGATAAATCTTTAGACTTTGATTCTTGTTAAAAGACCACTTTTGGCATAAATACGTGAAAGTAATCAATAAAGTATTCCAGATTAAAAATAAATTCAACGCTTCATGATTTCTGGTGGTTTCATCAGACGTGAGGAGGTGATGCAAGAATCATCTGAGGTGAGTGCCACGCCCCCTTTTGGTCACGCTTGCCATGGTGACCACGCCCCCTTTTGCTTATGCTCGTCCACTTCCCTGGTACGTTCACATCTCTAATTTCTGACAAACAAGCCACACTTTTTATTTAAATTACAAGTAGCACAGAAGGATTTTGTTATCACGGAAATGTCGGTGAGTTTTGTTTGTTTTTTTAAACCCATTAAACATTGTCACGTGCGGACTTGCCTGTTGTGAATGCAAAACAAAAAAATATTTCATATGTAATTCTGTGATAAAACTAAGCTCCATTGACAAACATTGGAATTTTATCAACTTTTTTTAGTTCATTTTCTATGGAGCATTCAAGAAAAGAAGTATACTATTTTTCTCTGTATTAAATAATGATGTGTTTAAAAACAATGATGGATTAAATTTTTTTTTACTTGACACTACTCTGACTAAAGAACCTCCTCCGGCGCTAAAACATACTCATGCGCTACATCATGCCAATACATGTACAAATACAAATAGTTTATTGTTAGCAAACATGTAAACAAGTAAATCCATTATGAAATGAGCTGCATCTAACGCAAACAACAACTCACTTTAGTTTAGTCCATGTTTCTGTCACTGAAATCCACATAAGCAAGTCAATAGACTTGCTTGGACTTTAACACACACTGTTTAATTGACCCAAAACAAGACTGATTTTGGCATGACTCATTTTCGTTTTTGCAATGACTCTTCCCCATCTTCCAATGTTGTCAGACTCGCCAATTCACCGCAATTTCCCAAGTTAAAAAAATCTTGCCATTTTGTGTCTGCGTCAACAGGAGCAAGGGATTGAAGTTCCTCAGGCCTTGGCTTCTGGTCCCAGCGCTTTTATTCCTGCCAAACAGGCAAGTGCTCGCATCTCTACACTTTTCCGCCTTACATTTGTGAGCTTGAGATGATGTAGTATTGCGCCGACAGAAAATTCTTGAACGTCTTGCGAGTGACTCATTTGAGGCTTGAAGAAATGCGTCGGCAAATGTCCGCATTTCCCGGAAAAATTCCCACAACTGTTCTCAGGTCAGGAAGTAACTCCCGCTTTGGTTTCAGATATTGAAAGACGGGCCTGACCAGGACATCCTGATCGAGTCCTTCCTGTCGCTGGGCCGCGTGGACCACGTCACCATGGTGATGGCGCTGCACCCCGCCTATCTCAGCTGCTTCCTGAGGACCCAGCATGCCTTGCTCGAGATGGACGGACCCCTGCCTCGCCATTGGAGACACTATATTGCTATCATGGTGAGAAATGTTTCATCCTTTATAGGCTATTCATTTTAATTAGGAGGGGCTAGCTTTCAATAATTGCTGCCAGTTAGTGGTGCTGAAACTTTAGCATTCACAGCTAGTGCTCCCAGTTTAAATGAATTGGATGTCTATTGTTTTTATTGGTAGGCAAAGTTAAATGCTAAAAAAAAAAAAAAAAAATGGGGTTCTAGTGTAATATGTGTAATTCTGTTTTATTCATTAGTGTTAAAAAAAAATTATGCATTTTTATTTATTCAGAAAAAATAAAAATAAGGATTAATAATACCTAAATAATTTAATTTGCTCCTTTAGTAGGTTAAGGCGGAGGTTATACAGTCTTCCCTCGATTATCGCGAATTCACTTCGTGATTTTTTTCTGCTATTAATTTAAAAAATATATATTATATGTATATATTTTTTTAAATTCATAAAAAATGTGAAAATACACGCTGAAACTTGTAAGCGGAAGCCACTCTTGCTACTATGACTAAGCACTGAAAATAAATAAATAAAAAAGATAGTTATAATAGGGGTGACCCTACTTTGCGATTTTTCAATTGTTGCGGCCATGTCTGGTCTTCATTAATTGCGATATTCAAGGGATTACTGGATATTCGGTTTCAGTTGCAGGATATGTTTGTAATACAAAAAGGAACGAGTGAATACATTGGGCGGTAATGAGGTCAAAGGTCACAGGTCAAAAAAAGAATTTTGCAATAACAGATTAGCATATTTAACTTGCAGGGTATGTAGCGCGATTGGAAGAAGGGTTAAAGGTCACATAGGTCAAAAATCTGACCTTGCTTTGAATCTATCTGCTTGTGGGGAGAGGTGTGCTCTGTAAATGGTTCTCTACTTCTAAATGAGACCTGGCGCCCACTATTTTTTGGTAATTAAAAAAGAAGAAAAGCACCCCATTAAAATCTGGCGTTCGTGGACATCAAATATTGGTTCATGGGTGCCACAATGTTAACATTTGCTATGCAAGAGACCCACGTCCAAGTCTTAGTAAGGTTAGTTTTTGGTTTGAATCATCCAAAAATAGTCACTTGACCTCTATACATAGGGATAATAAAATAAAAAAGTAATACCCACCAAAGTGCTTTTGATGCAATGCTATGGTGTTGTTCCGTCGTCAGGCCGCCGCCCGCCACCACTGCTCCTACGTGGTTCAGCAGCACAGCGCCAGCTTCCTACAGGCCGGCGGAGACGAGAGCTGGCTGAGCGGACTGCAGAACGCTCCCGCCAAACTGAGAAGCCTGAACGCCCTCAACAAGCTGCTGGCCCACCGACCGTGGCTCATAACACAGCTTCACATCCAGGTCTGAAGAGCTCAAAGTTTCTGCAATTTATTGAATACATGAATATGAATTCCATGCCTTTCAACAGGAGCTGGTGTACCCGGGAGCCGAACTGCGCTGGTCGCTGGCCGAGCTGATCCACGCCGTCATCCTAATGGCGCACGCTCACGCGCTCTCCTCCTTCGTGTGGGGCTGCGGCCTCAACCCCGAGGCGGACCACGTGGCCGGCCACACCTTCAGGCCGTCGTCGCCCGGGCACCTCTCTCGAAGCCCCCACAGCCCCGCGTGTGAGGACGGCCGGCAAGAGGTAAGAATATACTAGGGATTGGGCAATGTGAACATTTTGGAACTGAAACGGAAAAACACAAAATAAATGACAAGAACTTATTTACTTAGTAATACTGTGATAAAGCAGAAGTAAAATCAATCCTCTTATATGGGCACATATTGTAAAAAAGATGATTTTTACACATGAAGCATAACTTGGTCTCATTTGTACGTATTTAAACATTTTCTTTGAAGACTGAAATATAGATACAATATACTTAAGAAATTAATTGGTTGCAGAACTTGTTTTGTTACTTGGATTTTTCATAAATAGAGCAAGCAGTATTTTAAACGTAAATTCCCTAATTCGTTCTGTAGTCCTCAAGAAAACTACCAATGAAATCCTTTAAAAAAGTGTCCCAATTTTCTTTGAAAGATGTGAGAAACACACAAAAATGAGAGAAAGTGATAAGAAAATGATTTAATGTGTTAAAATGAATACGAATCATGAGCAACAAACAAAACACATTTTTTCAGACAGGACACAACGCTATTGCGACTATTTCAAAATAAAATAACATACAGAAAATGTATTGACGTTTTGGAGTATTTCGTAACCCGGATCTTGTTTTCGTATATCAGAACAGTCATTTTCATATCAAAGGGTTTTGTTTCCTGAAAATTTCATATGTAGATGCATTCATAAGTAGCATCACCACTTTACTTAGAAAAACGGAAGCTTCACGCTTAGATAGCGCTGTCAATTCAATGGGCTTCTATGACCGGTCAAGTAAGAACGGGAATGCAACTTGAGCTTTGCAATAAAAATGTAGCAGAAGTTGATTCTTGATGATTAAGCACAATAATTCGACACCTCAGCTGTGATGCGCGTGCTTTTGATGACACACTCCAAACTGCTTAAAGGTCGTAAGAATCGGTTAGCATGTCATAAAATCAAAATGACTGCACTCATTTAATTTTACATCTAGAAAACAGTGTTGCTACTCATCTTGCTGTCTTTTATCATTTCATAGTTATTCCAACCAATACAATGCATCAGTGAACACCCACTTTTTGTTTTGTAGGGTTTCTTGGTGTGACATCACTGCCATAATTGATGATCATCACTAGCTTTTTAGTGCTACACTAGCTTGTACATATAGACAGAATGATAGAACGGTCACAGGGTAACTATAGAATTGAAACCCTTTGGATATCATGCTAGCAGATTGCAAAAATGTAGTTTATTCTTCTGTTCGGAAATGTTTTTTAGTGACAGCTCAGAGTCGATTGGAAAATAGAATTTCAGCACTTCATTATTGGATAGATTTGTATTAGAAATATGGTTTGCTGTCAATCTAAGTCAGTTTCACAGCACCCTTAAGATGTCTTAAATTGTAAAAAAAAAAAAGTTCAGTCTATAATGCTGTTACCCATAAATGGCAGTGTCACCGCAACGGACCCGCAAAGTAAATCGAGAAAACAACTAGCTTGTAATAAGCAGCTAACTGAAGCAAGCATACGGTGAAATTGATCCTTGATTATTAAGCATGAGAATTTTCCACCTCAGCAGTGATGTGTGTGTCTTCAATTTCAAAGGTTATCACGCAAGTGATTTTTCTACTATATATTTCTACTATTAAAAAAAAAATTCTGTTGCAGGTGGACGGCGCTGTGGAAGTAGAAGTGCTGATGAAGAGGATGGTGGAGCTGCAGGAGCAGCAAGAGGAAGAATGTACACAGGAGGAGATGGTCACGCGCTTCGAGAGGGAGCGCAGCGAAAGCATCCCTACTGGTATTTCCTCGCTTTTGGTTACACATGAGCAAATACAGTGGTACCTCGAGATACGAGCTTAATGCGTTCCGGGACTGAGCTCGTATGTCGATTTACTTGTAACTCAAATGAACGTCTCCCATAGAAATGAACTAAAAACAAATTAATTTGTTCCCACCCTCTGAAAAAACACCCATAACGGGATATTAGATTGGAAAAACATTTTTATTTGTTCTAATTTGCCATCTATTAACAAAGTAACAAATAACTAGTGGTTTAATAGTACTAAAATTAGACAGATTTTGCGGGAGAGAGGGGGGAAGACTTTTTGCACGGCAATGCGTTCATAAAATAACATAAACAAATTTAATTGAACTTGGATTACAATGCAGACACACTCAAAAATAAGTTGAATCTAACCTTGCACTAAACTTAATACAAATTTTGTTTGACGTTTTTATACCTTTCTTCTTCCGGGTTGGCTCGATTTGCCCCGCCTCCACCCTGACTTTCAGATGCAAACTATCGAGGGTTGTTTGCTTTTGTCTTCCCTTCAAAATATTCCCAAAATGATGCACACAAATGTCCTCGCCCTCATTTGTCTCGTATCTCAAGATGAATATTTGCTCGAAATTTTACCCGTATCTCAAATTGCTCGTCGGGGCACTCGTATGCCGAGGTATTACTTGACAAATAAAGCCGAGTAGTGGGTCGAGAATTGACCCCTGTGGCACTCCGCGTGGAATTTGCCTCATTTTCCGTTCACGCCTTGCTTTGTAGCGGTGGTGCGAGGGGCGCCCCCGGAGAGGCTCCTCCACCTGCTGGACGATCCGGATTTCCGATACGAGGACTTTGCGCCCAGAGGAGAGCAGGCTCCGCCCACCATGAGAGCCCAGGTAGTGGCCCGCCATTTCGAAATGACCTGAAATGTGTTTTGTGGATTGACCTGGCATTGCTGTGGTTATCTAGGACTACTCGTGGGAGGACCACGGCTACTCGCTGGTCAACAGGCTGCTGCCGGACATGGGGCAACTGCTGGAAGAAGAATTCCAGGTACGTATTTCGGCTTCAAATTTTTGATCGTTTTAGTGTAACAGTTATGGTATAGGGCTGATTTTTGTGTTTTCAGGTGGTGAGCAACCTGACATATCACAGGATGGCCATGCACGAGGGCGTCGACACCCACACGTTGAGGAAAGCCTTGTGGAATTACATTCATTGTCTTTATGGGATAAGGTGAGTACCGCTTGTTCGGGTATTTATTATTTGATACTTGTCTCATTCAACCGCTTGGAAATATATGGTGGTAGATGGGAATTTTAATGCTGGAACAGTTTTAGAAGGGTTTGAAAGCCGCTCTTTTGGGGTTGTTTATATTTCAGGGTTTATTACAAAATGAAGAGTTTAAGGCAGGGATCATCTTTGGCAAAGGCAAAGTTTATTTGTATACATTTATAAGCCAACTAGGGTTCCTATTAATCAAGTCATGGATTATCAAATGAATCAACTATTTTGATAGTTGATTAATTATTGAGCGACAATTTTGACCTAAAGATTTTGCAAATCCATTTTTCAAGCACGTAATTGTCAAAATTCTATGTTAATTTGCATTTTTCATCAGAAAAAAACAAAAGGGGCCAAACTATTCTCTGTGGTTTTAATTTTTAAAAAAAGGAGAAAGTCGTTATTCTCTTTTTGTTTACATTTAAAAAATCTATTTTTTACATTACAAAAAATCAGATTACTGTAAATCCGTCATTGAAGACGACAGACATTTATTTAACCCTCTCAGGGTGAAATAACATTTCAGCAAGAGGAAAAATTTTACTATTTAAAATTAAAAAGGCTCAAAATATCAACAGGGATAAATTACAAATCTTCAACACCCGACTTGAGACATTGACCTTAACAAGCCAGGCAAAATGACAACTGGTTTAAAGGGACGGAGAAAAAAAATGAAATATCAATCCAAAAACATGACTTAGTTCATACAACATGCTACCTGTCTATAAGTAGCATTACAAAATCATCACAACTTGAACTACCGTGAGGATAGAAGAGTTAACTAATGTGACAGGAAAGACTAGGCTATGACAGGGCACTCAACGTCTCGACGGACCACGTTGCACGCCGCAGGTACGACGACTACGACTACGGTAGCGTCAACGTGCTGCTGGAGCGATCCTTGAAGGTTTTTGTCAAGACGATGGCTTGCCACCCCGAGCAGACCACCGCGCGCATCTATCACGCTTTCTGGAGGCACTTCAGGCACTCGGAGAAGGTACACTCCATATGGTTTTTGTTTCACTCGTGCCAGCTTAGCGTAGCGTAGCATAGCAGGCGCCAACGCATGTTTGATTGTCAGGTTCACGCCAATCTCATCGTGTTGGAGGCTCGCCTACAGGCGGCGCTGTTGTACACGCTGCGAGCCATCACCCACTACATGAGATGAGCACCCCATTGCCACCCCAGCGTTTGCAGATACTGAGCCAGCTTTGTTTTTCGTCTTCAAAATGTTCTTTTTTTTTTCCTACATAGTCAATGCTTGTATTTACATATCCCGTGTTTCAGTGTTAATCGTGTCCTAGCGACATGCCCCGATTCTTATTTAATGTTTTTTGTTTTGTTTTGTTTGCACCAGAGGTCCAACTCCGTTTCGGGAAGAGACTCCAGTTTGAGCCTCCTGTTCGGAATGTTTGTGTTTTTTTGGACAGCCTTTGTTTACGGTGCTCTTCGTCAAATACAACTTTACGCTCACTCCACCTCTCGTGTCCTTAAACACCCTTTGCGGACTGAGATTAAAAGAAAATGACCCCAAAACGTGTATTTTTCTACCCAATAAAGTGGCTTGACGCAAAAGGAAAAAAAAATGTCTGCTCTGCTTTTTGAACTACGTTGTTTCTACCACAGGAGGGCGACAAAGTCCGAATGAAAAAAGTCTTGCTCTTGTCCCCCCTAACTTTAAATCTACTTCCGATTAAACAAGACATGGTTTTATCGTGACGTCAGCATCCTTAAAAGTCCACCATGTTTCATTCCTCAAGTGTTGCGCAAATTACCCGCGCCATCTCCCCTCTAGGCTGGCGTGCGTGCGTGCGCGCTCCCGGGTGGGCCGGACCTCTACGTGGTCGTCTTCCGGTCCAGCGCGCGCACGCTCACGTCCAAAAGTTACGCAGCTGCTGAGCAAGTGGACACCCGGCTTCACACACGACAGCGTCCATTGGTAAGTCCATAAATAAGCATTTTTTTGTCCTTTAAAATGATTTTTTTTGCTCATTACATACACTTATTTTAAGTTTTATAATCGGGAGACATCAGAAAGCTCTTGCATAACGGTCCAAATGAGAATTTGCTGTTTCCTGTCCTGTTTGTTGGCACGGGGATTTTTTGGCTCATGGTTTATTTTGTATTTAAGTAAATGATTGTGTTGGTGTGACGACCCCAAACATGCGTTTATGTTCGCGAGCTGTGGGGAAAATGTTTTTAAAATGAGTTTTTATAAGTTTAAAAGTCAGGTGTTAGTTAACTCATTGACTGCCAGCCCCTCCCAGTTCAATTGGGTTTTGACGTCTGTCGCCGTCAATGGCACTGAAACGTGATTGATGACTTTTTTTTTAATGGATTGCATGTTTACCGTCGTTCGGGTTGCAGCAATTAAATAACAAAGATTTGATCATTTAAAAATAATTGACAACTGCACTTCTAGTCCAAAGTTTTTGGATTTTTTTTCCCAGAAAAAATATGCTTTTTTAACACTTTACATAACATAAACAAAAAGAGGGAAAACAAACATCAAAAGTAACCCCCAAAATTAAAGTTTGTTAAATTTTCATAAATATTTTCAAATAAAAAGAAAAATGGAAGGATTCTTCTCATTGAAATGTTGAATCATAAAAATATACACAATAGAATAATTGTATAAAAATATAATAATTGATCTAAAAAGATATTGGAATTTTTCAAAATGAATATTTTGATGAAGACTAATCTTTTTATTGATTTTATATTTTACACTTTATTTAAATAAAAACTAACTATTTTTTTCGTTGCCCTTATTAATAAATCTGCCTTAAAAATAATAATCATAAAGGAAAATATAAGAAAATATATCTAATAAAAATAAACATTCTCTTTTGAAAAAACTATTATAATAAAAATAAAAATGAGCCATTCATGCTTAATTAGTTAAAATATGCTTTATACTTTTCAGTTGAAAAAAACAAAATGAAAAAAAGTAACATTTTTAAATATGTTTCCCAATGATTGATTAATATTTCTAATAAAAAGAAAAAAAACCTTTAATAGGTTCACCAATAGGCAATCCCCAAATGCATACACAAAGAGAAAAAGATATATAATAATATGAAATAAAATCCTGACACCCTGTAAATTATGATTTACATTTGTACATCTTTATTTGATTTGACGAATGAATAATCAGCGAAGAGCAATCCAAATAATCACTGGCGACAGCCCCAATCAGCGTCGTCATCGTTCTATTAAATATAGCTCCAAAATGTCCCGATGACATTCCCAAAATGCGCCATATCACCGAGTCACTTGAGAACGCTGACAAGAAGACAAAGAAGGAAGTTGAAAATAAGTGTCAACGTCCACCCTCACTCTGCACTGAATCGCAAAGGTCAGAGGTCAAGCAGGGATGGGTGGCTTCTGAATCACTTCTGTCGAAATTCACGCGGGAAAACTCCCCCGCGGGAAGTCCTCCCAGACGGCGTTCCCGTCTCGCGCGTCTCCGCCTTGGAATTTTTTCCAACGCGGGAAGGAAGGAAGGAAGGAAGTCAGGCGGAATGGTGGGCGTGTCCGCCGGTTTCAAATCAGGTGGCTGTCACACCTGCGCCGGGGTTCGATTCGGCCGGTGGTTACCGTGGCAACCGGCCGTCGGAATGCTCCGGCGAAGGGGGGGGGGGATGTGACGACACGTAGCGGAAAGGGGGCTTTTCCTTTCCACCTCCCTTCCTCCCCCCTTGACCGCCCGCGTACCTTCTGTGCAAATGTGTAAGACTTCCCATTGTCCTATCATCCTGCACACCCGCATTCTGCATCCTGTGGTGGTGGTGGTTTGTTTCCTGGGAATGTGCAAATGTGGCCGGGCACTAGAAAGCAGGGTTTTAAAAGAGGCATAACGCAGTAGAAGAATAACCGGGAGTGTGAAAGTACGTATGTATATGACTTTAAGAATGGGGTTTGTCTGTTTTGAGTGTGTTGGAGAATTCCCCAGTGAAAAGCAGCTTATCTGCGCAGTTGCCCGTGCAGGAAATGGGTGTGTCGCTCTCATTTGATTCCTTGGCAGCCAAATTGGAGGAGAGAGAGAGAGAAGCGCAAGCAGATGTTTAGTCGTATGATAATATATAATATTGGTTTAGATTAAATAACTTTATTCATCCCGTATTTGGGAAATTTCATTGTCACAGTAAGCAAGAGGGTGAGAATACAGACACAGGAAAATATAAATAGATAGGTAATAAATAAGTTAATAAATAAATAACCGTGTTGGTGATATATATATATATATATATATATATATATATATATATATATATATATATATACATATACACATATACAGATATATACATATACACATATACAGATGTACATGTATACATACGGTTGGTCTTAACTAATCTTAACTTTACGCCCATTTAAATGAATGAGACCCAGAAAAGTGCCATCTGGGACAATAGAATTGATTGATTGATTGATTGATTTGATAAGGGACAGCACATATTAATGAACATATATATGTAAATATGCAAGATTGTAGCTGTGGGCTAATTTCCATCTTTAGTCCCTTGTGTCGGTTGAAGATAAACAATAACACATACTAGACACACACACACACGTAGCACAATTTTAAACGGTAGCGTGATTTTGTACGTTCAACCGCCAGGCTTTATGATGATTGGCCAAGAGGTTCAGTGATGGGAGTTCACGTATGTTAATTGAAGGTGCTTTGGCTTTTTGAAGGGAACTACTACACAGTCACCTCTAGAGCCAGCCGGTTATTGTGACGCTTTTTGTGGATCTACTTATGATAAATATGTATGTTGCTAAGATAACTGCCTTTAGGGCTGAATTTTAAAGTGTGCGGTCTTCATTTATAACATGTGACAGCAAGGAAGTGTGTTTGTGTGTGTGTTTGTGTCACTTTTTTGGCTAATGGGAGCTATTGTTTCTGCAAGTGTGTGTTGTTTATGACTTTTGTGGTACTGCGTCAGCTGCTTTGTATGTACTGTAGACTTGAATTTGTGTGTGTGTGTGTGTGTGTGTGTCCATGAACAGTGGCGTGAGTTTCCAGGAAAAGGGGGGAGCCGTCGGAGGGGTGGCCAGGAAACGTGAACATGGCTAACTTCCTGTTGCTCCCTGATGGCGGACTTGATAGTTACACGGGTGCTTTTATGGGCTTTTGGGTATTCTGAATATACATTTTTAGATGCGATTTATTTCATATTTTTGTAAAGGATTCCATTGGACGGCAAAAATTTGCGTTAAATTCTCAGGGTGGGAATTTTCATTTATGGGTGTACCAATACTTTTGGCAATTAGCTATTTATAAGGTGAAAAAAAAATTGCAGATGGAGAGATATAAGGGAAATTGATTTTTAGAGTGAAGACATTAATAGGTAATTTTTTTATTTGAACAGTAATTTGGGGTTACTTCTTTAGGAAATTATTAGATTTGATTTTGGGGGAGAAAATATTTTTATTTCATTTTCAAAAATACATTTTATTCTGTGTTTTAATGACAGTACAAATATATCAATACTGTACTTGTAAAATAAGAAAAATATTATTTATTTAAATGATAAATATATTCTTAAATTTATTGTGTATAATTTATTTTATGATTAAAAACTGAAAACAAATACATAATTAAATTTTTTTAATTTTTTTTTTTCAGTTAATCCAGGCTTCAACTTTTAATGACATGAATTCAGAACAAAATATTTAAAAAATATATTATTTGAACTTGGAAAACAAACAATTGAGTTTATTATTAATAATCTCTTGGGAGTATTATTTATGAATATATTTTTGCTCAAATTGTCAAAAATAATAGAAGAATTTCAAATGTATTAACGACAAATATATCCATTCTGTACATAATTTACATGTATAAAAAATGAATCATCTTATTTTAATGGTAAATTAATGACACACACAAAAAAATGATAAAAATGTGAATTTACTGAAAGAAAAAGCATTTATTTAACCAATTAACAAGAAATAAATCTATTAAAAAAAGGTCAAATGTAAAACAAATAAATCAAAATCTGTCAATAAATGATTACTCCTCACCCTGCAACCTGTATAACGTTTAACGGAAGCATTTGAGTTGTCTTCCACGCCTACTTAATCAAACGTCCGGATGTGGCGGCCACTTTTTGCTACCCGTTGGCATGACGCAAAACCTTTGGCGTAACGTTTCACACGCTGGCTTGAACGTGAAGACGTTAGCAGCTTGTTTAAAAAGGCGCGCATGCGCTCACGGGCATCCTTTTTCGAAACAGCCACAGGCCGAAAAGCGGATGTGGCCAAACTTGCATGTGTCTTACTTATCTGCCTGTCTTCGTTTGTTTCTTTCTCTGACCGCAGCGGCGATGCTAATCGACAAATGATCTGACACAGGAAGAAAACATCTGGTGAGTTTCCGCCCATTTTCAATTCACTTATTAGGAGTTAAGATTGTAATACTTGGCAGCTAAATAGCAATGTGTATTATTGATACTAGATCAACTGAATTGTTTTCAGGGTCTATATCATTTTTTTTTTATTGTGGGGAGAAAAAAGGATACAACTACAGTGGTACCTCGAGATACGAGCTTAATGCGTTCCGGGACTGAGCTCGTATGTCGATTTTCTTGTAACTCAAACGAACGTTTCCCATAGAAATGAACTCAAAACAAATGAATTCGTTCCAACCCTCTGAAAAAACACCGAAAAGAGGATATTGGATTGGAAAAACATTTTTATTTATTCTAATTCGCCAATTATTAACAAAGTAACAAATAACTAGTGGTTTAATAGTACTAAAATGTGTTTAATAGTTCTAAAATTAGACGGATTTGGCGGAAGGGAGTGAGAGGGGGGAGAGGGGGGGGACTTTTTGCACGGCAACGCGCTCGTAACATAACATGGTTTGTCCAGACGGCGTCCCTCGACGATGGGTTGCGCTTGCTGCAAGCACAAGAAGTCGGCCAAACTGGAAGCGGCCGCCTTGACCAGCGCCGCCGATACTTCCGCACCGTCGGCCGACAATGGCGATGCCGTCTTATCGGCGGGGGGGCCGCCGACGGGACGCTACTGCCCGAACCCCACGCAGGCCATACCGGACTTCAACAAGGGATTCTCCACCACGGCCATCTTCCCAAACTCCAATACGCAGAATTGGGCTACTGGAGTCACAAGTAGGGATTTTATTTTTATACCAAAGTTAACAATTGGGAGGGATTTGGATGCAAATATAGTTTTATTCACTTGCGATAATGTTCAAACACAAAAAAAGGTCACTGCTTACCAGTGCAGACATTTTGTGCCGTCAGTTAGTGTATAGCCGCAAACATAGACTCAAACACAGGCGCATTAAAAGAAGAATACTCACATTTTAATAGGCTAAAATAGAATCAGCATTGATAACATTTCCACTCCTTTGTTGACGTTTTCTCCAATAATAATAAGCTTCAGATCCAAAAATAATAAGATTATTTCCAGGGCGCAAAAGAGTAAGTCTGCAAATGTCTATGCCTTTTTAAAATGAATCAAAATATACTAACTTCTTTGGATTATTTTCACATTATTTCCATAGTTCCAAAACTAAGGGAAATCAATGGAATGTGGGTGTTATTTATACAGTTTGTGTGTGCTTTTGTGTTCTTAAACAAATATATTTTTGACCTTTGACCTCATTGCCCAGTCATTTAAACACATCGCTCTCTACAATATGTCCTGCAGGTTTGATAATATATCGCTTATTTTTTTTTCTTAAATTATGTTGACCATAAACATATTTTTGACGAAAAATATAAACCCATTGCTCACATATACTGCAAATGTGAAAACTATCTTTTTATCCATTCTTGAACACAAACTTATTTTTGACCTCTCAGACCTTTCAAACTTACCTTTATTTTGCACTCATACATTGCAAATTTGATAACTTTCTTAAGTCTTAAACACAAACATATTTCTGACCTCTATGACCTTTGACAGAAAAAAAAATAAGACCACTTTTCATGTACGCATTTGTGAATAACAGACATGCACATATAGATTTAAAGCCAATATCGTAATGTAATGTCATGTACATGTTAAGCAATTAAGAACTGCATTTCTCGTAACCTTTGACCCCAACAAAAGATGTTGTTGCTGGAGTCTCAAAATAGTTGATGTTGACGTGTTTTTTTTTTGGTCCATAAAGGTGGCGGCGTCACGCTTTTCATTGCGCTCTACGACTACGACGCTCGCACTGAGGATGATCTCACCTTCCAGAAAGGGGAAAAGTTTCAAATCATCAACAACACGTGAGCGCAAACAAAGGCGTATTCTGACTTGACGGTGGAATTTGTCACTTGACAATTTTGTGTTGACGTAATGCAGCGAGGGCGACTGGTGGGAGGCTCGATCTCTGGACACGGGCAACGCCGGGTACATCCCGTCCAACTACGTCGCTCCGGTGGACTCGATACAGGCCGAGGAGTGAGTACGCGCACCCCTGAGCGCATCTTGCTTGGGTGTGTTATTGTGACATGATGTTGCCATGGTGACAGGTGGTATTTCGGAAAGATGGGGAGAAAGGATGCAGAGAGACAGCTGCTGGGCCACGGCAACCAGAGGGGGACTTTCCTCATTCGGGAGAGCGAAACCACCAAAGGTGGGTGGAGTCAACTCACTGACAATAACAATAAGAGGGTCAAATTCATCTTTCTCACGGCCATTATTTCTGACAATCAATACAAAACTGATTTGTCAGTTGATTCATTGTTTAGGGACATTTAGAGACACATAGAGCTTGCTAACATCAGATCATCTCTTAGCTTTTTCTTTTTGTCATTTTTACTTCACTTAGTTTACTTTACAGGGAAAACAGTAAATATTTTTTTAATTGTATGTATACATATATATTTATGTGTGTGTATGTATGTGTATATATATATATAATGCAACACGCGTATTTATTTATTTACTTTATTTATTACCTATTTATGTATAATGTATGTATATGTGTATGTATGTATATATGTGTATGTATGTGTATATATATGTATATGTGTGTATGTATATATATATATGTGTATATATGTATGTATATATATGTATATCTGTGTATGTGTATATGTGTATATACGTGTATATGTGTGTGTATGTGTATATATATGTATATGTATATCTGTGTATGTGTATATGTGTATATACGTGTATATATGTGTGTATGTGTATATATATGTATATGTGTCTGTGTATATGTATGTGAATATGTGTATATGTGTATATACGTGTATATATGTGTGTGTGTGTATATGTGTGTATATATGTGTGTGTGTATGTGTGTGTGGATGTGTATGAATATGTATGTATATGTGTTTATATATATATACATACATATGTATGTATGTATATATATATATATATAATATATATATATATATATATATATATATATATATATATATATATATATATATATATTACGTGTTTGATTTAAAAAATGTAGCTATTTTATTTTATTCTGGGAATTTATATTTATTCATTGTTCAAAATGACTTTTAAGTTATTTTTTTTCATTTATCTATCATCAAAAGGGAAAACAGAGTTACATTCTCTTTTTCTGGTTATGACGTCACAACCAGAATTGATGATCATGTGTAGCTTTATTGCGCAGCGCTGCGCTAGCTAGTACATACAGAACAGTTACATGGCAACAAGAGAATAGTCTTCAACCTACAAATATCCACAGCTTGTTTTTTCGTTGTTGAGGGTGCTGCCAAGGCAACTGTGAAACTAAGACTAATTAGGACCATTTTAAAGTCACTTGCTGTACTTTTTCCCAGCGCCTTAAAAGTTTCGCAATAGGTACATTATTTATTGATATAGATTTGTTTTTCTATCCTATTTTGAGGTTTGGAAAAATGCAAAATGAAGCTTTGTGTGACTGTTTCCATTGTGTCTTGTTTGGGGCATCCCAGGCGCTTACTCGCTTTCCATCCGGGACTGGGACGAGAACAAGGGGGACCACGTGAAGCACTATAAGATCCGTAAGCTGGACAACGGCGGCTACTACATCACCACCAGGTCTCAGTTTGACACCGTGCAACAGCTGGTGGCGCACTACACAGGTACCACTCAAACTTTTCCCTTATCCGCTTTCCCAATATGTTTGTTTGCTTTATTATTCTCGTTCTGACTCGAACATTGACCTTCAGTCGTGCTCGTTTGTGGAAAGTTGACGCGATAGTTGTTGTTGTTGTTTTTTCCCCCTTGTCCAAGCAAGCAGGTTTTGCTTGTTTTTTCCCTTCATGTGTTTTTGTTCTACTTCTTGTGTGTTTGTCCCTTCCTTCCTTCCCCACCGGCCGGGCTCAGAGCGAGCGGCGGGGCTTTGCTGCCGCCTGATTGGCAGTTGCAAGCGGGGCATGCCCAAGCTGGCAGATTTATCGGTGAAGACCAAGGACATGTGGGAGATTCCTCGCGAATCCCTGCAGCTGACTAAAAAGCTTGGCAACGGCCAGTTTGGAGAAGTGTGGATGGGTAGGACGCATGGGGAGGGGAAAGGAGGGGGGGTGGGGGGTCTACTCGGGGGATATTTTTCCGGAGGGTCTTACGGGAAGCAGACCTGGATCACAACAGGAGCAACAAATGATAATGATATGAAATGGCTCGCCACATTTAGGTGGGGAAGCAGTTCAGTACATATGATAGCATAACATTATTTCAATGAAGATGCTGTATCTGTCAGACTACCATTACCATGCGACATAAGATTTGAGCCCGTCACGACACGATGCAGAAATATTAGTATCTATAACAAATGGATATTTTTACTCCTGTTACCCTCACACCCATCAGAGCAGTTGAAACGAAGATTAGGTTAGATGACTTTATACATCCCGTATTCGGGAAATTTCACTGTCACAGTAGCAAGAGGGTGAGAATACAGACACAGGAAAAGACATTTTAGACATAAATAAATAGGTAATAAATAAGTAAATAAATAAGCATGTTGCATGAAATATATATATATATATATATATATATATATATATATATATATATATATATATATATATATATATATGTATGTGTGTGTATATGTGTATGTGTGTATATATGTGTATGTGTGTATGTGTGTATATATGTGTGTGTGTCTGTGTCTATATGTGTGTGTGTCTATGTGTATGTGTGTCTGTGTATGTGTGTATATTTGTGTAGGTGTATTTGTGTATATGTATATATATATGTATGTATGTATATATATGTATGTATGTATGTGTATATATATATATATATATATGTGTATGTGTATGTGTATGCGAATGCGTATGCGTATACATATACATATGTGTGTGTGTGTATGTGTGTATATATAAGCTCCGATTCATCGGAATTACAACATGTTATGATGTATATGATACAATCCCGTGCTATACAGTATGGTATGATTCATTCCAATTATTTTGTATTATGATACAGCACAAAATAGTTGGATTCAAACTATATATATATATATATATATATATATATATATATATATATATATATATATATATATATATATATATATATATATATATATATATATATATATATATATATATATATATATATATATATATATATATATAAATAAATACAATTAACTTGAATTAAAATAGGATGTCCAATGCAATACAAATGGAGTCTGAGCATTTGCAATATATCACCAAACAATAAGCCTGGCTCCGAATATGAGGAGGTCAATACTAAGCAAAAATGACCTCAAGAGGTCCACCTCGCAATACTTTAGTCCTGTCGTTTCATATCTGAAGTGACTTTGAAAAAGCTCAATCCAGGTGTGCGTAACCCTCGCCTCCCTCTGTCACAGCATGTGCATGTCTCATCACCCTCTCATCAGCCATCTTTGTCACCCCTCTTCCCATCCTTCCATCACTCCATCATCCCTCCGTTTCAAGACACTAACGACGGGCTGTGCTACTACCTGACCACGGCCTGTCTTAACTGCACGCCGCTTACCTTGGGCTTGGGCCGGGACGCCTGGGAGGTGCCCCGGTCCATGCTGTCCCTGAGGAGGAAGCTGGGACACGGATGCTTTGGGGACGTGTGGATGGGTGAGACCACACACACTCACACATACACAAACACACAAAAGCGAAATCGGTTTCATTATTATCAATGTTTGTTGTTCTGGCTACAAGTCAACATTTGTATTTTTTTGTTTATTTTTTTGTCATCTCAGGGTCAGGATTCAAAATACAGTAATCCCTCGAATATCACGGTTTATGTAGACCAGACATGGCCGCAATAATCGAAAAATCACAAAGTAGGGTGACCCTATTATAACTATTTTTATTTATTTATTTTGAGTACTGAGTCCTAGTAGCAAGAGTGGCTTCTGCTTACGAGTTGCAGCGTGGATTTTCACATTTTTATGAACTTCGAAATATATATATATATATTTTTTAAATAATTAATAGCAGAAAAAAATCACGAAGAAGTGAATTTGCGATAATTGAGGGAAGACTACCCTATAACGGTTCCTTTAAAAAAATGACTCATTTCTGGAACTAAGTTGCTTTACATTTTTAGTTATCAACTCATGAGCTGCTATTAGTTAAAAAAGGAATTTGTGATTTATTTTGTTCCGCTTCCTTGAAATAACCCTTTTATGTGATTTAATGTTGCGATAGTTCTATTCAAATTGGGTGAACGACAGACATTTGGATATTGTGTTCAATAGATGCAAAAATATGTGATGGATTGATCATATCTATGAATTATACTGCCTCCTTCTGGTCAAAGTTGTGGTCAATTTCAGTAGTCGTTTTCAAACCCCGACTTAAAAAAACAAGTATTTAAAATAAATTAATATACAATATTTTTCACTATTATTATTTCATTCTCAACTTATTTTCATGACTTAAAAAAAAATGACTGCACTGACTTTGTGTGTCTAGTCTCTCCTTAAAGCCAGCCAAGTTCTCGCCATGTAGCTCAGGTATTGCTTTGCATGCAGAATAACGTGCATGATCATTCAATACTGCATTTTCTGCATGCCGACTCACAATATGCCGTCCTCTACTGTACGTGCTGACGTGGGGTGCATGTTAATGTCAGGCATGTGGAACGGGACCACCAAGGTCGCGGTGAAGACCCTGAAGCCGGGCACCATGTCCCCCGAGGCTTTTCTGGAGGAGGCTCAGATCATGAAGAGGCTCCGCCACGACAAGCTGGTGCAGCTCTACGCTGTGGTTTCGGAGGAGCCCATTTACATCATCACTGAGTTCATGAGCCAAGGTAGGCACTTGTTTTTGTGGACACTGTTTGTATTGGGGTTGTGACACTGTCAAAATTGGGATACAGTGGTACCTCGACATACCCAACATATGAGGAATTTGAGATACAAGTCACATTTTGGGCAAATATTTAGCTTGGAGTACGAGACAAATTTTGATCTATTTGATTAATGTCTCTGTGGTCGCAACTCCCTCGTGTAATGTCTCTGCGAGCACTGGGCGGAGCGTTGTATTTTTTCAGTGTTTTTTTTTTCTTTTTCCGTTAGTCATTGCGAATGGCGGACCTTGCTCGATAACACGAGAGGAGTATATACTACATCTCGTTGGCAAGTGGTCGCGCGTTATCCTATTGTGAGGACATTTGTGTGCATCATTTCGGGAATATTTTGAAGGGAAGACAAAAGCAAACAACCCTTCCTTGTTAGGTTGCATGTGAAAGTCAGGGGGGAGGCGGGGCAAATGGAGCCAAAGAAAGGTATACAAATTTCAAACAAAATTAGGATTAAGTTTAGTGTAAGGTTAGATTAAATTTATTTTTGAGTGCGTCGTAATCCAAGTTCATTTAAATTTGTTTGTTATGTTACGAGCGCGTTGCCGTGCAAAAATTCCCCCCTCTCTCTCCCCTCCGCGAAATCCGTCTAACTTTAGTACTATTAAACACATTTTAGTAATATTAAACCACTAGTTATATGTTACTTTGTTAATAGATGGCCAATTAGAACAAATAAAAATGTTTTTTCCAATCCAATATCCCGTTTTGGGTGTTTTTTCAGAGGGTTGGAACAAATTCATTTGTTTTCCATTCATTTCAATGGGAAACGTTCATTTAAGTTACGAGTAAATTGACATACGAGCTCAGTCCCGGAACGCATTAAGCTCGTATCTCGAGGTACCACTGTAGTTTATAGATATAACAACAACAACAACAACGATACATAGCTATTTTCACAACAATTTACAGCCATCAGCTCTACCTATGAAAATTCGAGTTATGGAACCAGTTAATTTTGTAAGTAGAGGTAGCACTGTAGTACTTAACTCGTTTGCAAGTCATACCTTGAATATGTCAAATCCAATTACGCTCCCAAATAAAGATTGATCATTTCCTGTCTCTCTGGCTCCTTTCAGGAAGTTTACTGGACTTCTTAAAAGACGGTGAGGGCCAAAACCTGAAGCTACCCCAGCTCGTGGACATGGCAGCGCAGGTTATTGAAAATTAAATAAAAGGCCACAATCCTCCCAGTGCATATTTGACATTATAAAGCGAGTTTGGGCTTTCAGATCGCGGCCGGTATGGCTTACATCGAGAGGATGAACTACATCCACAGGGACCTGCGTGCTGCCAACATTCTGGTCGGAGACAACCTGGTGTGCAAGATTGCGGACTTTGGTCTGGCCAGGCTCATTGAGGATAACGAGTACACCGCTCGACAAGGTACGTCCAACAAGAGAGAGAGAGAAATGAGTGTGTGATAGTATTTGGGAGGTTTTTTTCTCTGTATAGGACATCCCCAATCCCCCAAAATCCCCAAAAGTCCTTCATTAACTACAGTGGTACCTCGACATAAGAGTGCCCCGACATATGAGCAATTTGAGATACGAGTAAAATTTTGAGCAGATATTTATCTTGAGATACGAGACGAATGTTGATATATGAGCATACAGCGGACGCGAGAGGCTGCTCATAAGAACATCATGGCCACCGTCTTTCTGGTCGCAACTCCCTCGTGTAATGTCTCTACGAGCACTGGGCGGAGCATTGCATTTTTTTCAGTTTTTTCCTATTAGTCAGTGCGAATGGCGTATATACTACTTCTCGTTAGCAAGTGGTCGTGCGTTATGCAATTGTGAGGATATTTTTGTGCATCATTTTCAGAATATTTTGAAGGGAAGACAAAAGCAAACACCTCTCGATAGATTGTATCTAAAAGTCAGGGTGGAGGCGGGGCAAATAGAGCCAAGAAGGTATCAAAATTAAAAACAAAATTAGAATTAAGTTTAATTTAAGGTTAGATTCAACTTATTTTTGAGTGTGTCTGCATCATAATCCAAGTTCATTTAAATTTGTTTATGTTGTGTTACGTGCGCGTTGCCGTGCAACAAGTCTTCCCCCCCGTCCCCTCCGCGAAATCCGTCGAATTTTAATAATATTAAACACATTTTAGTAGTATTAAACCACTAGTTATTTGTTACTTTGTTAATAGATGACGAATTAGAAAAAATAAAAAACATTTTCCAATCCAATATCCTGTTTTTGGTGTTTTTTTTCAGAAGGTTGGAACGAATTAATTTGTTTTTAGTTCATTTCTATGGGAAACGTCCGTTTGAGTTAGGAGAAAATCGACATACGAGCTCAGTCCCGGAACGCATTAAGCTCTTATCTCGAGGTACCACTGTACTGGCTCGTTACCTGGCCGTGCACGATTTGGAAATTCCTTTCAGGCGTCATCACAATCAAGACGGATAGCATGTGGCTAAGTTGTTCCTCAATTGGCAGCAACATCAGCCAAGCACCACTTACCGATCGATACGTTTATTTGCGCACACTGACTGTATATGTGAAATATGCCTCGTATGTTTAGTGCATAATTATGAAAGCTTGCTTCCTTGTTGCCATGGCGCCAGGAGCTAAGTTCCCCATCAAATGGACGGCTCCGGAAGCGGCGCTGTACGGACGCTTCACCATCAAATCAGACGTGTGGAGCTTCGGCATCCTTCTCACCGAGCTAATCACCAAGGGACGCGTGCCCTACCCAGGTAAAAAGTTTGGAGCCAGTGGGAGTCAGAGGTCGTTTCATAAAATAGAGGAAAATTCAGGGAGAGCATAATCATACCTGTCAACCTCTGCCGATAACTGCCCTTATAAATGATTATGATTCCCCTTACAAACCCCCCAAAAACCTTACAAACACCGTACGACGAGTCGTACGGTGTTTGTAAGGTTTTTGGGGGGTTTGTAAGGGGAATCATAATCATTTATAAGGGCAGTTATCGGCAGAGGTTGACAGGTATGCATAATCCGTGCTTTCAGTAGTATTTGAAAAAAAAAATAGTTTACAGTTACGACGGGATTGAATACAAAGTGGTACAAGGCAGGAAATATAACACAATGCTGCTATATTCGTTAGCATGTCGTATGATATCATTGAGTGAAATTCACTTTAATTGTGTTACTATTAGGCAAGACATGATATAATACAATTTTCTTTTATTTGGATATGATCCATTCTAGTCTAGTACGCAATATTATCCATTTACAAATGCCAAACTAGAGTTCCTCCAAAATGATATAGTACTACCTCTTGCGCAGTGTCAAAATGAGATCTAAATTCTAATTGCAAAGTGTGTATCCTGATATTTGGAAAATAATTTACAACTAAACACTAACACTAACATTTGAACCTGAATGTTTCAGTGTGATTTTTCTAAGTAAACAGCATTCTTAAGCATTGGGGAAAAAGGTAAGAGAGAAAAAAAATGGTGGCAATTTTCATTTTTAAAAAAAAAGCAGGTCAGAAGTGGGTTTATTTGAAAAGATCAGGATTTTTTGAAAGGCAATTTTTTTCTTTTTCTTTCGAATTTTTTAATACAGTGGTACCTTGTCATACGAGTACCCCGACATACGAGCAATTTGTGATACGAGTAAAATTTTGAGCAAATATTTATCTTCAGATGGTCGCATGTGGTCATGCGATATCCTATTGTGAGGACATTTGTGTGCATCATTTTGGGAATATTTTGAAGGTTATACAAAAGCAAACAACCCTCGATAGGTTGCATGTGAAAGTCACGGTGGAGGCGGGGCAAATAGAGCCAAAGAAAGGTATACAAATTTAAAACCAAATTAGAATTAAGTTTAGTGTAAGGTTAGATTAAATTTATTTTTGAGTGCGTCTGCATCGTAATCCAAGTTCATTTAAATTTGTTTATGTTATGTTCCGAGCGTGTTGCCGTGCAAAAAGTCACCCCCCTCTCTCTCCTCCGCAAAATCCGTCTAATTTTAGTACTATTAAACCACTAGTTATTTGTTACTTTGTAAATAGATGGCAAATTAGAACAATTAAAAATGTTTTTCCAATCCAATATCCCGTTTTGGGTGTTTTTTCAGAGGGTTGGAACAAATTCATTTGTTTTCCATTCATTTCAATGGGAAACGTTCATTTAAGTTACGAGTAAATCGACATACGAGCTCAGTCCCGGAACGCATTAAACTCGTATCTCAAGGTACCACTGTATATATATAATGGTTTCATATCAATGTTTTGCTATTCACAGCCCTTCTTGATGAAGTACAAAAATGCAATGTTTCTTCATTTCCAATTGATTTAGCTTTGTTCAACTCTCGTGCATAATCTGATTTAGATGTTGCTACTCTCACAATGCATTTTGCTTCAGTTCACCATTCCCTTCTATTTTTTTACCCCCCTCATATCCTTAAATCCCTTGAAGGCATGAACAACCGGGAGGTGCTGGAGCAGGTAGAACGGGGCTATCGGATGGCCTGCGCCCCGGGCTGCCCCGCCTCGCTCCACGAGCTCATGCTGCAGTGCTGGCGGCGCGAGGCCGACGAGAGGCACACCTTCGAGTACCTGCAGTCCTTCCTCGAGGATTATTTCACCGCCACCGAGCCGCAGTACCAGCCGGGCGAGAACCTGTGACCACGCACGCATACAAAAAAAAAAACATACACATACGTTTAAAAAAGAAAAAAAAGAAAAGAAAAGAGAAAAACACCAATACATTTTGTCGCCTTTTCCCCCGCAACCTTTCGGGACGGGCGAGGAGAGCGCTTGGACCTCGGCTGATCGGGCCCTGCAGTGATGTTGCTTTACTCGGTAACCATGACAACAAGGAAGGAGATGTAGATGGTCGGGGAGGAGGGATGCGACTTGGCACATGATCCTCACATCTTTCCCAGTCGCCATATAGTGTTCCATTCATTCGAGCCTTTTCTTTTGGCATTGTGATGCATTGATGGTCAAGGTTGAGACTGAGCAAACATGGAAGCATTCGGGGGTGCTGTGTGTGTGCGCGCAGTTAGATTGGAACGGCGCTTCTCAAACTAGGCTTTTAAGACAACAATTTGAAAGCCATAAATTGTTTCTTTGATAAAAACAAACAAAGAAGCAGCTCTGATATGATTGTAATGCACAGTATTAATATATCTAACATCTCTGGATTATTTTGTCATTGTTTGTTTTAGAACCCTTGGATTAGAAATTACGTATTCAAGAGAATGTACTTGTACGGTTACATTTACTTGCACAGATCAGTCCGTTTTGGTATTAAATTCTATGTAAAAATGAGCAAATAGTTTCAGTAAGTCGAGAGATGGTGATTGAATGACTTATTTTGCATGAGCCGTCTCTTAGTTGTTGTTGTTTTTTAATTAATTTAACACATTACAAAAACTATCTATAGCAAAAAAACGCATTTATTCATTCATTGGGAGGGCAGGGAGAAAAAAAAGGGAAATGTCATAGTATTTCAAAAGTTTTTTTTTATTGTACTCTTACATGGATTTTATTTCTGTCATAATAAATATAAGATATATTTGGATAAGCTCTCTTTAAGATTATAGTAGTTGTTTTCTTATCCAAAACATTTTTGAAGGCTCTTTATTTATACGTACTTTTTATTTTATTTTGTATTTTTTTGGTACCACCTACGTAATTATATTCGCTTGTCAGGTGAGGTGATTAGTTAGGACACTGCTCCAACTAGCATAAAGTTTGTAGTACGCGAATAAAAAAGCAAATGTGTCTTATCACGGTACTTCGGACGAAAACGTACAAAGAAATACAAATGGTAAGTGATTTTTAATCCGCATTCAATTTCTTTTCTTAATAATTTGTTTGTTTGCGAATTACTGGCTAGAGGTATAGCTAGTTTACAGTTGGCAAACTCGCTGGCATTTCGTTTCTCCGTCTCTACTTCCAAATGTAAACGTGTTTACTCTCACACTATGTACTAGCGTTAATAAACGATGTACTAGCGTTAATAAAATATGTTTTATAGCGGTTTAAATGCTTTAAATTAGTTGGTTATAGCGAAATACGCTTGAATCGAGTCGTAAACAGAGAACTACAACTCCCACAATTCCACAGGTGAAGCGCGAATCTATGGGTACCCGGATGACTTTTGACACCAGACACTGTAGAAGCGGACTGGAGAGAAACACACAGCAGCTGGAGCTGCAGAGGCGCGTGGTTGTTCGGTCTCCCTTTCCCCGCTGCTCCATTCCGAAACACGAGCACGAAGACTGTCCAAGCCTCTTTCACCTCTCCATCTTCCCTTCCTTCGTGTGCGCCGACGTGAATCGCTCGTGGCGCGGTGGAGCTCAACCGCGACATGCCTCGCAGCCAGCCCAGCAACGGCGCCTCTAACCGGGCTAGGAGCAGAGCGTGGGTCCGCCACTGAGAACCAGCATCCAGCCAGTGAGTAACCATTGCACCACATACCCACTACTGTATTTTTCTTGAATGTAAACTTGTACATGGTGAATGTCAGCGCCACTATCACGAATTTTCTTTATTTTAAGTTACACTTGACCATGTGGGCACTATGAGTATACTTTGAATATATAACTGCACACACACATACACGTATCTCCACACTCCACTTGGGCTTCAGCTGACTTTGGGACTTCCACGCACGCCAGGATAGTTTTTGGACACCTTATCTTTCCGGCACTCGTCACTATCATCTCCATCATCAGGAGTTTTTTTTCCCCCCTTCATCCTCCTCTCCTCTCCTCACCCCTCCGCCCTCCCCCAGCTGTTGGAACACAACAGCAGCACATCTTGCGGAGGCAACAGGGCCGCTTCCACAAGGCTGCGAGCGAAAGCGAGAGACGCCGGTGGTCGGTGATTATCGGCCCTCGTCTGCTTCGAGCAAGGAAGGAGGGAGACTCGTTAGTCGGGGGGCAAGAACGAGAGAGGGAAGTCAATGTCAGTGTCTGGCCGGTGACAGTTTGGTTATTTAAGGGCTCCTCGGAGACGTGCGCTGGCTGTGCTGCGGCTTCCGTTAGTATGCAGACGGATGCTCGGTCTGTTTGTCTGTCTGCGAGCGTGTCTCACAATGTCTCACCACCCTCCTCCTCTTCCTCCTCCTCCTCTCTCCCCGTTGGCGCATCCCACTTGGACGTGATGAATAATTGCGAATGTCGGAATGAAAAGGAAATGGCCTCAGCTTGGCACGCGGCCGCATGTCCTGTCAGTCTTGGGCGAACGTCCTTGCGGCGAGTGGATGTGAGAGCGAGGGGAAGGCAGAACAGCTTTGTGCTCGCTACCTGTGCGAACGAGCCTAGTTGTCATGGCAACGGCCTTGTAGCGCCGTCAACGTCGCTCCTGTCCTCATTGGCGGGGTCAGCGCACCTAACACGCGGCGCGTGCGTGCGAACGTGGTGAGGGTAGCTTTTTGTTTGAGCACTGCTGCAGTTTGCAAGCGTGTGGGCCGACGCCACGGCACGCGTCTCAACGCAGTCGTGCGCCAACTCGCTCGCCGACAGAAGAGGTCGATCCGTTTTTTTGGGGGGGAGATAGGAGCCGGACTTTCGAAGTTTTTTTTTTGGTCTTGAGTTAGGTGTGCGAAATGGTGGGTGCCAAATAAACAACGGGCAGATAATGAGGAAGTGACATTCAGTGTCAAATTTAACTTGAGATCATTAGAATTACTCTTTGTTCGTTGAACCAAATCATATAAGTGAGAATATTTTAATACAGTGGTACCTCGACATACGATCGTAATCCGTTCCGAGACTGAGATCGTGTGTCGAGCTTTTCGTAACTCGAGCGACCGTTTCCCATTTGAAATGAATTGAAAACAGATTAATTTGTTCCAATCCTCTGAAAAAACACCAAAAACAGGATATTGGATTGGAAAAAATGTTTTATTTCTTCTAATTCGCCATATATTGATTGATATAATAAATAACGAGTGGTTTAATAGTAATAAAATGTGTTTAATAAATGTAAAATTAGATGCATTTCGTGGAGGGAGAGAGACAACGACACACGGAGGGGGGGGTGTTCGGGGCGACTTTATCCACGGCACTCGTAAACGAACAAACAAATTTAAATGAACTTGGATAAATATATACAGACACACTCAAACATACGTTTAATGTAACTTTACACAAAACTGAATTCTAATTTTGTTGTAATCTTTTGTTACCTCCACCCTCACGTTCGCTATCGATGGACTGTTTGCTGTTGTATTGCCTTCAAAATATTCCCAAAATGATGCACACAAATGTCCTCACAATAGGATAACGCAATAGTCTTTCAAGAACGATCGTGGGAGCTTCTTTCCTTAGAAAGAATAACAGGAAATACAATAGCTGAGCCAACCCACGTATTGATTGTGGGTAATGAAGTTTTATTCTGAGAAAGGGTTGCCATTGGCTATCGGTGTTGTGTGCACGAGTATACTTCATTACCCAGAAAGCCCTCTTTTTGCCCGCGCATGCGCGTTGTGCGTTTCCTGGTCGAAACTCGTCTGAATAAATCGTTCAGTGTTGTAGATATCAGTTATACACGAAAGAGATGCGGCAAAAAAAAGACTGCGCTACAATGATAAACAGCCTCATGTCATGGCCACCTGGCTTGGTCGCGTGTCGAAATTGTAATCGTATTGCGAGCGAATTATTCGATCGAAATTTTCGTCGTACCACTGTATGTAAAGTTATAGATTCTTTATCCTCTGCCAAAAATCCTAATGTAGCTAAAGAGTCCTTTAATGTGACCATTTTCCTACCATTTTTTATGGATGATTTTAATATACAATTCCTGTTTGGGCAAAAAGGAGTAGTACAATGTCCATTTATTCTTCTTCATTCGTCTTCCAGGGCGAATATCATCACGAGGGTCGTTGTCGGCTAACTACGGGCCACACCCTGAATCAGTTGGCAGCCAATCGCAGGGCACAAACAAGCATTCACGCACACGCCTTAACCCAGGGGTGTCCAAATTATTCCACAAAGGGCCGTAGTGGATGGAGGTTTTTGTTCCAACTGATCCAGCTCAGACAGTTAACTAATGAAACTTCTTCTGAATCCAGCAGAACCTGATGGGAATCAACTGATTACACTTTTAAGACACCAGATTGGTGAAAATGTAACCTCTTCATCGGTTGGAATGTAAACCTGCACCCACTACGGCCCCTCGAGGACCGCTTTGGACACCCATGCCTTAAATCTACATTTTGAAGCGTCTAATCATCTGAGTTTGCATGTTTCTGGGACGTGGGAGGAAACCGGAGTACCCGTAGAAATCCCATGCAGGTATGGTGAGAACATGCAAACTCATTGTTGTTATGCAGCAAATACAGTAATCCCTCGAATATTGCCGTTAGTGTAGACCAGACATGGCCGCGATAATTGAAAAATGGCGAAGTAGGCTCACCCCTATTATAATTATTTTTTTATTTTTTTAGTGCTTGGTCCTAGTAGCAAGAGCGGCTTCCGCTTGCTTACAAGTTGCAGCATGGATTTTTACATTTTTATGAACTTAAATAATAATAATAAAATTGCCAAGTAGTGAATTCGTGATAATTGCTCGTTTAGATACATTTTCGACCTTGGAATTTAAAATACTTGTTTATTGGCCTTTTAATAGTAAATATTCTCTTATGTATATTATTAGCACTTTTTCATAGTTTGGCTGGGCCTGCAATTAATACTAATATACTTTATGTTGTTTTTTTTAGGCTATAATTATCTGGAAAAACAGTTAACAGATGCCCATTTTAGGGTACCCGGACATTTCGTCGAACGGACAATTTTTGTTTTATTGATTGCCTTTTATTTTAATGTCAAAGTCCCTTTAAAAAATATGAAGTAAAAACTCTCTCACGTTCATGATTATAATTTTTGTCCCAAAAATACGGTGTCTGTTTGAGTCAGCGGGATGCAAAGACAGATTTTTTTTGCACTTCTTAATTTGAGTTGTGGGAAAACCTTTTTTTTTCTCGCCAGCTTCTGACATCACAGCGCCGGTTGACGACGACATCCTCGAATAACCCAGTAGATTATCCACATCCGACCGTACTCCAACACACACACACACTTTTCCCGGGCTGGTTGCAGCCGGTTTGCGTCTGACGGCGGGGAGGGAAACTTCAACCTCTCACCTTTCAGAGGGTGGCAGGAGGCGAGGGAGGGAAGGATGGCGGCGAGGGTATGATGAAGGGTAGAGAAAGAGGAGGGGAGGCGGAGGTCAAAGAACAGGAGAGCTGGGGGGGGGGCGTTGAGGATGAGGATGAGGAAGAACGAGCGAGCGAGAAGCTGCTGTGTACCTCCCTAACAAGCTGGACAGAATCGGCTCAATTATTAAAGAGGAGTGAGAGATGGGGAAAACACGCGCGCTCAACACGCCGCCGTCTGCAACCGGCGCGTGCACGCTTGGAACAGCGAGAATGTGCGGGACTCTAGTTTTTGTGCTTCAAGAAAGAAAGAAAGAAAAAAAAAGTCTTACTCGGGCGCTCGTGCGCGTTTCAAAACAGTCACGCGTGGAGGCGAAGAGGGAGGGAGGGAGGGGCCGCGCGGGGCTCGTTAGGGATTCTTCTCAACTCTCCTCCCCGCATACACACTACACTATCTGGCTCCCCTGTCATCACGTCACGATGAAGAGATAATCAGAGCAGCCAGGGCTCTGTTGATAGGCTTTCCCCACCCCTACCTCTCCCTCCCCCGTTTCCTCCCCCCCCTCACGTACACAGGCGCACTTGGAGAAAGTGTGTGTCCCCCGAGGGACGAAAGGATACAGCCAGGAGAGATGTTTGCATACAGTGTGAGTTGCAGTGAATGTGTGTGTGTGTGTTGGGGGAGAACACACACTTCCTGAGAGAGGGTGAGCAAGGATGGGATAAAGAGAGAGAAAGTGGAATCAGGAGGTTGTCAGGGGAGGAGGAAGGGGGAGGGAGGGGGGAGATAAGAGAAGAAGAGTTGTCAGGGAGAAAGGGGGGAAGATGGATGAATGCAGAGCGAGCAAGCGCACGTATGCGGGCGCGCCCGAGAAGGTGGATGGAAGTCAGAGTGCACGTGCGTGCGGGCGGGCGGGCGGCGAGGAGGTGTCGGCACCTGCAGCCGGAACGCTCAGGGGGCGGCCATTGTTGCCCGCACAGCCAGCGGCCGTCGCCCAGGCAACGGGCGCTGCGGCAGCGTCTCCCACGGCAACGGACAGAGGAGGAAGAGGAGGAGTCAGGAAGTCAGGGTCGTAGCGGAGAGGCGGTAGAGAAGGGCCGCTGGGGATGAGCGGGTGTCAATTTTGTAATTTTTGAAGTGCCTCTTAATTTGGAAAAATAGACATTTGGGGAATTTATACAAGTTTATATATATATATATATATTTTTTTTAAGTTGTTTTTCCATTTTGATTTCCTCAAATGTAAAGTATACTGTTTAAACAAAATATTTATATTTACTGGATGTAGATGCACTTTTTATTGTAATTTTATATATTTTATCGTTGGTTTGATTGTTTGTATTAGTATTTGTTTTTTAATTTAAAAAAATATTATCACATTTTTAATTTCAATATTTGTTCTTATTTGTATTTTTTCTTTTTTTAAAACTTTTTTTGATTGTTAGTGTTTGGATTAGTATTTGTTTTTTAATTTAAAAAAATATTATCACATTTTTAATTTCAATATTTGTTCTTATTTGTATTTTTTCTTTTTTTAAAACTTTTTTTGATTGTTAGTGTTTGGATTAGTATTTGTTTTTTTAATTTTAAAAAAAAATTTTCACATTTTTAATTTCAATGTTTGTTCTTATTTGTATTTTTTCTTTTTTTCTTTTCATCAGTTTTCCATTTTATTTTGGACTAGGTCCTCTCAGTTGTTTTCTTTTCTTTTATTATCTAGCATTTAATCCTTTTTATTGTTTCAAGATATTTATTTAATTTTAGAAAACATTTGCAAATCACATTCTTCATTTTACGTTCTATATATTGTATCTACATAAACTTTTTTTCTACTCCGTTTGCATGTCTTCCAATGAAGATCGACATTAATTCTTCAAAAATAATCGCCTTTATGATTGCTTCATGGTATTTTTTCTCTCTTTCATTGTAAGATTTCCATTTTCTTGATGTATAATGTCCTCTTCCCAGCTGGCGGTTGGTCACGTGACACACATTTATATATCTTCTTGGCCCCCCCTCCCCTCAAAGTGGGGGTGACAATCAGGAAGCTGCCTGCAGTAGAACGGCAGGAAACTGTCAGGCTGAGTTGAAGATGAGGGAAGGGGGAGGGCGGGGGGGCAAACAGTGAGAATGGAAAGTGAGGAGGGGGTGAGGAAAGGGGTGATACAGTCCTCTGTGGCTTAAAATAACTGTGTTGTGGGTTCCACTCCCTCGTGTGCGCGTCCTTGGCTGAGTTTCTAGTTTGTGTTTACGTCCTCTTGCCACTTGTCCCGTCTTTTGTGTTCGCCCGCACGCGTGCTTGATGTGCTCGTTCCCGCGCAATCGTCGGTTAGTTTGCCGTGTGCTCGTTATGAACATCATTAGGAACTTCCTGCAGCTGACGGGAAGGTGCTGATGGTGGGATTCGGTTGGGGGAGTAGAGGTAAAGATTGAGATTGTCGTTTCGTTACAGACTTGTGGGAGGGAGTTCCAACTGCGAGGTGAGGAGTGCGCTTTCTGTGGTGGGAAGGTAAGTGGTGGTCCTTCATTCAATATGTTCATATTTTTTATGTTATAGAAAGCTCTTGGGGAAAGTTGCTTTACACACTGGTCAGGATTTAGGTTGCCATTGGCTGGCCAAACGTCCGTTCAACCAAGCGTCCGGTCAACCAAACGTCCGGGGACCAAACGTCTTTCGACGAAACCTCCGAGTACCGCTGCCCGTAGTTCGCTGGGATAGGCTCCAGCACCCCCCGCAATCCTTGTGAGGATAAGAAAATGAATGGATGTTATTCTTTGAATTGGATACATTTGTGTGCATATCTTGCAAGTGACAGTGACGTAGCAAAACTGTTACGGTCATGGAATTTTCAGAGGATCAAAATCGTTTTTTTTTTTTTTTAAATATACAGTACATGCGTATCTCACCTAGGAAATTATTTTGATCCAGAAAAGGTTTCGTAACGTTGTAGAGTCACATTTTACATTTGAAAGTCCTGATTCGCTCCTAGGTCCCCAATACTAGCCCCTTAAAGCCTTTAGAAATGTTAAACGTATAGCCATTTTAAATAAATACATTTAAAAAATAAAATAGAATTATTTATTAAATTATTATAATGATCAGGCCATTATGCCTGAGATACTTAGCAAAGTGACGTTCGCTATGGGTGAGGGAAGTTTGCCATCTGCAAGAAAACGTACGTACACGCACGTAAACACACAACTTGATTCCACTAAAATTGGCAGACGGGTTTCAACCATACTATTCCTTTGCGATATCACTCAACTGCATGCCGCTTTCATATTTTTTTTATCATCTCCTATGCCTGCTTCTTCTTTTCACGTGCACTGGGAATCACGTTCTTGGGGGCCCTCCGATGAATAACGAAAAATAAAGTTACATTTTGCTCACTCTCGACTCACGAAAAAACTGCAACTCTGCCCAATATGTTTTTTTAGCACTGTTTGAAATGGATATGTTTGAATATGCGGTCGTATGGGTTAGCGGGAGCGTCGACGTTCCTCAACCTAGGGGTCGTGTGTTTGATTTCCCCCCCCTAGTGACCTCGTATAGGTATCCTTGAGCAAGGTACTGAACCCTACATTGCTCCTTATGCTATATCAACAGCAAATGAATCAATGTGGTGGACCATATTGCCCGGTGGTGGAGTGGTTATTGCATTGGCTTCACAGTTCGGAGATCTGGGGTTCAATCCCAGGTTCAAACCTTCCTATGTCGAGTCTTCATGTTCTCCCTGGGCTTATGTGGGTTTTCTCCAGGCCAAAACATGCATGTTAGGCTAGTTGAACACTCTAAATTGCCCCTAGGTATGATTGAACGTGATTGGTTGTCCGTCCCCATGTGCTCTGCAATTGGCTGTCCACCAATTGAACGTGTCTCCCGCTTGGTATCCTTAGTGGGATAGGCTCCAGCACCCTTGTGAGGATAAGCGGTATGGAAAATGAGTGAATGTTAAGGAGAATAGATTACAATGTACGACTTCTTATAGTTCCCCTACTTTGACTTTATCCTTTTCCTGTTATTTCATTTCGTTTTAACATATTTCCTTTCTTCATACATAGGTTTATTCCTATAAAACACATTTCAAATGTCATTTTTTTGAGAATGAATGACCTGTCATATCAAATAGCCCTAATGTATTCCTATTGGTGCTGTCATTTGCAGGCTGTTTGGTGCACTCCAGAGCAACAGGTGGCACTATAGACCACCTATCAAAACCAACCCCGCCCCTTTCGCTCAACAAATTGCAGAAAAAGCGGTAAGTGGACGCGATTCCGATGTTCCCGTTGTCCTTTTTCCATCGGCATCCGCCCGCAAACTCGCTGTCAATCAATCTCCGCGGACCCTCCTGACCCACATCTTTGCCTCCGCCCCGTTTCTCCATTGACCTGCCATCCCATTCTCCCCCATCTTCTTTTACTCCCTCCCACACTCGCACTCCCGTACCCCCCCCCCCCCCCCCCCCCACGCCGTTTCCGTGCTGCCGCCTGTCTCTTAGCAACAACTGCACACCCGTTAGAGCTTTGTGAGTGCTTTTACAAACACACCCAGGAAGACGGGCGCGCCCACCGATTGGCTAGAGTTCCTGTTGAGCACCGCTGGCAGGAGCCTGCGTCTGAGACAGATGGGGGGACGTCGGGGGGTTGCACATGCGAAGCCCAGTGGGGGCAACGGGCCAAATACTTTTACGCACTCGGCTTTACCACACAAAACTCCGCGCAAAGATTTTTTTCGGAACGGCAGCGGCTTGCCCAAAAATGTTTGCCTAAAACAATGCATCATAGCGTGCACACGCTCGCTTTCTCACGCCAATGCACGCGTGCATTTGCATGTGTGTCGTCGTACGTGTTTGTCTTTATGCGCAAATGGAGAGGAGCGTGTGGGCGGATGAAGCTGTTGCGGCATATTTGCACGTGTGTGTGTTCGCGTTCGCCGTCGCAGTGTCACTCACAGCGAGCGGAGTGTGTTTAATTAAAGCATGTGTTTGTCTCTTTGTTTCGTAGACACATATACTGGTCAGAGAGATGATTCATTCATGTCGTTAGAAGGTGGGAGATTGTGTGTGGAGAGTTCGTTAGGGTAGGGAGGGATAAAGTCAAAGTAGGGGAACTATAAGAAGTCGTACATTGTAATGATCCAAGAAATCGAAATGTTAAGAGTAAGTATTATGGGTACTCGGCCGTTTGGTCGCCGGACTTTTGGTCGCCGGTCTTTTGGTCGCCCGGAAGGTTATTGATAATTACCGTTTAAATCGTTGCTCAAATTCCCTAAAAACAAAATGTGAATTATTATTTAGTCATACTTAACGCCCTATTAATTATTAGGCTAAAGAAAAGCTCCAAATTTCCCATACTTTTATTGTGTTTTGTTGGAGAACTTGTTAAGACCCTGACTGAACTGCCCAAAGTAACACATAACTAGTGGTTTAATAGTAATAAAATGTGTTTAATAGAAGTAAAATTAGACGCATTTCGCGGAGGGTAGAGACAGCGATATCGGCCTATCGGTGTTGTGTGCACGAGTATACATACTTCATTACCCTGAAAACCCTCTTTTTTTCCCGCGCATGCGCGTTGTGCGTTTCCTGGTCGAAACTTGTCTGAATAAATCGTTCAGTGCTCGTAGATATCTGTTATACACGAAAGAGATGCAGCAAAAAAAAGACAGTACGCTACAATGATAAACAGCCTCTCATGTCATGGCCACCTGGCTTGGTCGCATCTCGAAATTTTGATCGTATCGCGGGCGAATTATTCGATCAAAATTTTCGTCGTACCACGAGCTGATCGTAGGTCGAGGTACCACTATACTAATCAAAATCAAATTGTCGCAGACAGTTATTTTTCCAAATCGGTGCATCCAGATCATATCACATCGCCATCAAATTGGTGATTGATTCAGACACAAGATGCAGGGAAAGCTGAGTAATAATAGTGGATGTTGGGGTTAAGGATGTGGATTAGTTGAGGTGAGGATCTATAAGAGTGGTGGTGTGCATGTGAAAGTAGGGGGAGGACACGTGACAGGTCACATTGGAAGGAGGATGTGGGGAGGAAATAAGGGAAGGATGGGAGAAAGCGTGGTGCCATTGGTGGAGTTAAGCTGGAAGCCAGTAGCGACTTACAAAGTCTGTTTGTTTAACGTACCTTCTCTCATTCGCTTTCTTCCATCTGTCACTTCACCCACATTTCGCCTCTCGCTTTCTTAAACGCACTCACTCACACATGCAACTCACTCCACCTCGTTTCCCCCTCTCACGCTGCTTCCTCGCTAATCGCAACCATATGTTGGCGAGGGAGACGCGGAGGTGTTGTGGGCGTCGTGGCGGCCATTGTTGTTTGAAGGTGTGCACATGTGAAAACACACACATGGACAGTTTTGGATTTTTTTTGTTTTGCTGTCACCTTGATGTCTTCACCCCCAATGCTCCTCAAGCATCATTACCCCTTTGCTTCCCCCTGGCGGTTGCTATTCAATGCGCATGACAATGAAAGTTGTTTTTTGTGGGGTTTGTAGCGGGGAATGTAGCCTCCTGATTCTTGTTTTTAAATGACTGTAAGGGTTTGAGCTAGAAATGAAATGATAAATTAGTGGCACATTCCTTAAAACTTAAAATCAATGGTAAACCTATTGAAGGTCCAAAAATACTGTTTCAAAAAAGAACGTGAAAATACTTTATATACTTTTAATAAATCTTACTTAGGAGCGGTAACAATGTGTATTTTTATTTTTACTCATTTTAATTTCACTAAATGAGTTTTTATTAACATTATATTACTGTATTTATAATGACCAAATAACTAAAAGTGACTAATAATTGTAGTTTATAGAGAGAAAGCATCTACAATATACAATAATAATTGCTTATGTTTTAGTTTTTTTAAATGACCACAAATACTCACTTACTCAATAATATATTAAAAGTGCCACCTATTGAATACCTGTCCACTGTAGTACAACTAAAACTTAAAATAAACTCTTTATGCTCCTAACTGTACGTATTTCTAAAAAAATATAATTAATATACACTATTATATATATATATATATATATATATATATATATATATTTTTTTTTTCATTATTGCAGCCCGCCTCAACAGAAAACTTAAATAAACGGAACATTCCAGCCACTTTATGAAAGCCTGATATCAAATTTGAAACCATTTGGAAGGAAAATGTCCACTTTTCAGTTCTACACGGGCACAGCAGGTCACACTCCATAATAATCGACATTTCACGGTGTACTCATCACTTATTGGTCTTTTTTCTACACGGTGCCCTTGTTCACCTTCACCCCCGTGTCCCCGACACATCACCCTCACCCCCATTTTTTTCCGCTCGCTCTCAGCTACCATGCTCAAGGCAAAGAGCAGACGGGATGCGGCCGGATTGAGCCAAAGTACGCGAGTTGCTGCTGCCCGCTGCAGTATTGATGACCCAATGATCCCCTGCAGAAATCCGCCGGCCCGGCTGACAGAGTGAGGTGAGCCTCGGAATCCGAATCAGCCGGCGGAGCCGACAGTGTTGACTGGACAAGTGGGACGTGAATGGTAAGTGCAGAACTAATTGCTGAGCTGCTGCGTGGGTGGGACACATAAAAAAATATATATATTATGTGGAACAAAATGTGTGCAGAAGAATCAAGTGTACAAGTAAATTGCAAGAGCTGTATTACATAAACCATACAATGTCAACTTATACGTTTTTCCTGTACAGTGGTACCTCGAGATACGAGCTTAATGTGTTCCGGGACTGAGCTCGTTTGTCGATTAACTCGTAACTCAAATGAACGTTTCCCATAGAAATGAATTAAAAACTAATTCGTTCCAACCCTCTGAAAAAACACCAAAAACAGGATATTGGATTGGCAAAACATTTTTATTTGTTCTAATTCGCTATCTATTAACAAAGTAACAAATAACTAGTGGTTTATGTGGAGTATGGAATGTATTCTTATGCTTTTTGTTAGTCAATAGGTTTATTGGTTAATTATATCTATTTTTGCATTTTCAGATTTTTTTTATCTTCTTGGCAAACTATTGGGGGTATCAAAACAGAGGCACACCCCAGCATGTCCACTGAATGAGTGGTGTGCCGATACATTAGCGCACTGGACAAACTGGTCTTCTGGTGAGTGGCATTTGGGAAGGGCCCAAACTCTGGACCGCGTAGCTCCTGGCTCAAGATGACCTCCCGCCGGTGACCGACGATCTCTCCTCCGTAGCCCCCACGCTGGCCAATGGCGTCTCCCCCCAGCGCAGGGGCAAGAACCGCCCGCACCTGGCCAACAAAGCGGGAGGCAATTGGCTCGGAGCTGCCTGGAAGCATGCAAACGCACATAGACGCTCAGTCGCTTTCTCCCCCCAATTTGGATTCTTGTGGCATTGTGGGGGCCCAACAGTCGCCAACTCCACTCACGACGTCGCCTCAGCCCTTGTCTTTAGTGCTTGGCAATCACCCGACCTCGGCGCGGACCCTCGGTGCAGACATGGAGATCTCCGCGAACGCTTGTCCCAATGCGGGTCCGTCGCCTCTGATCGTTGAAGCTGAGAGGAAGTATGCGTTGCGCAGCTCCGGACGTTCCCGCTTCCCTTGTCACGTGCGCAAATCCTCTCGCCTCCGCCGGACCCCGGACGAAGATGACAGGAAAGGAGAGAAGGACAGACCAAATGAGGAGGTGCTGGAAGCATTTGAGGAGAAGATCTCAAGGGTTAAAGAGGAGCAGGTGGAAGAAGATCTCCAGAAAAAGGAGCAAGCATCCTTGGCGCCTATGATCCCTTCGGCTGCTCGCCCCGCAGATGTTCCTCTGGCGTTAACTGTACCCAAGCTGGTCCCCAAAGCGACACCGAAACTTGGGCCTAGACTCGGCCCCAAGCCTGGACCTAAATCTCGATCGAGGCCGGCTCCCAAGTCGGTCCAGAGACCCGGTCCAAAGAGTGTCATGAGGCAACGTCTGGCGGCACAAGCGGCCTTGCAAGCTGGCGCTGCTCATTTTCCACCACCCGCCATTGCGCCGCTTTTGAAAAAGGAGTTGGAAATTTTCTCTCCCAATGGCCGGAGGTGTGGACGCTTTGTGGGAGTGAGTTATGTTACATTGTGGCGCATTTTGCATGTCCGAAACAGGTGCCAAGACATTTTTTTTGTTGAATACCTCTGTTTTATACTTTTTCTTTACTGTACAGGTGCGGAGGATCGTAGTCAAGGTGGCCCGCATTCCAGTGAGCCTCGGCCGGCGACAGAAAAGCTACAAGATCTCCAATTTGGAGACCTTTGCCGCCCCCGAGAAGGGCGGGACTCTGGAGGGCCCGGAAGTGGCTAAGGAGCCAACGCCGCTCCTCCGCATGAAGAACAATGGCAAGAGCGTCATGGTCATGTTCCCTCCCGGAGAATTGCCTCTAATTGTCAAACGAAGGCGAGGACGACCACCCAAACAGCCAATCCCCTTGGTATTGGGGGAAGTTCCTCCTCCTTGTGCCGACGGGGACCATCTTAAAAAGCCCCGGAGAAGGCGACGGACTAAGCTCCCTTGTCCCTATCCGTCGTATGTCGGTGACACTAATGATATCAAAACCGAGTATGGGGACGTCCTATCAAAACTGGCTTTTTTGAATCGGCAGCCCCCCACCACTGGCCGATGCTCCCCCCCTCGCTGCTGGACACCCAGCGAGCCGGAGAGCTTCCACGCCCCCTCGGAAAACCCGGGACTATCCACTCTACTGCACCGGCTCACCGGGTTTAGACGACCCCGGGGCAGCAGAGGAGGGGGTGCCGGAAGGGGTGGGGGTCCTGCCGGAAGTGCTAGGACCGGCGAGCAGAATAAAAACACCTTCTGTGACTTCTTCGAGTCCATTGGCAAGAAGCGGAAACTCGGCGCCGTTTCGGAGCACGGATTGCCCAGGAAGAGAGGCAAGGGTGTGGGCGGGGTCGGTAGAGGAGGGGGTCTGGTCGGAACCGAGCCAGGGGGTGAGAAAACTGTCAGGAAGAGACGCGTGAGGAAAAATGGCACGTTGAAAGGGGAGCTGGGTTGCAAGGGACAGGACTGGCCCAATGGTGCAGGGGCCTGGGGGGCGGAGGACACTGAAAAACGGTACCAGCACTGCAGATCTACCAGAGGGGGCTTTTCCTCCTGCGAGGTCGGCAGGCGAGGCGCCTACAGCCGTGGGGGCAGGGCGGTCCGCCAAGCCGGCGAGGACTCGCAAAGTCTGTTTGCCGGGTATTTCCGATCCCTGCTGGACTCGGACGACTCGTCCGAACTTTTGGACATCTCGCAATCAAACGCACGCAAGGCTTCATCCGGTCACGGTTACGAAGCATCCAGCCCAGCCGCTGGTCACCAGTGGTCCCCGGCCGTCCCAAAATGGGGGGCCAACGGGGCGAGTTGCGCAGCCGACGTTCCGGTGCAACCTCACGGCTCCTCTGCTGGGCCTCCTTACAGATATCCCAGCCAGAATCAAACATCCCCCACTCCTTCTGCGTACCTTAAAGCCATACCTCCGTCACTCTCGCATTCTCCCAGCTCCCCGCACCCTGCCAGTTTCTATTCTCCCGCCTACGCCACATCTTCTTGTGCAGGTCCCCAAAGATCCTCAGACTGCAGTTATTCCTATAACAGCAATGGCAAGACCGTAGTTCACGACCGTGGTCAGATGGGCTACTCGGGCTACCAGTCGGTGGGCAGAAAAGCCTACGGCGGGAGTCCTGCCATATCACCAAGTGGAGGGTACATGTCAGTGACCAAAGGTGGGCCCTTTAGTTCCTCACCCTTGCCAGAGTGTTACAAACAGTACAACAGCAACCAGTGGAGTCTAAGGTACATCTATATCTGAGAAAGCACACCGTTATAAAATGCCCTTTCTCTAATGTGTTACCTTGTGTTATATTTTGTAGGCAAGCTTACAGTGGCTGGTCAGCAGACCATTTTGGGCCTCATGCTTACGGTGAATATGGCTCCAATGAATCAAAGGACATCTTAGACATCTCCAACTACACCCCTCAAAAGTCCAAGAGACCGCCTTTCCCAGAGAGTCTGTCGGAGTCCTCCTCCGACTCCTCGCATCCTGGCTCAGGGGCGCCTGGGAGTAGAACTCCCTCTGTAGGGGGAGTCTTCAAGCAAAGCGAAGCAGTCAGTGGGGAGGGGGTTACATCCAGCCTTTCTAGCTTGGAAAAGTTGATGATCGACTGGCACGAGAGCGCCTCGGCGCCTTCCTACAACTGGAGCCAGAACGTCCTCTTCCAGGGAGGTGGCGGGACCAACAAGCCTGGCCGGGGGCGCAGGAAACGGATCGAGCAGACGGAAAAAGATGGGGGCTCGGTTTTACACTCCGATTCCCCATCCAGTCCCTCTCCAACGCTCACTCCTAAGCGGGGAGGGGCCGGAGGACGGGGCCGAGGGTCCAGAGGAGGCAGGGGCGGAATATCCGGGTGTCCGAGAGAGCGACTTCCGGGATCCAAAGGCAGGGGGAAGGGAGCCCCTGCGTCTTCAGGCCTGGAGACATCCGGCTTATTCCAGGAGGGCCTGGATTATTACAGCGGAGACAGTAGCAGCCTCTCTCCCTTGGCTACACCCAATTCAGCCCCCCCTTCCACCTACCTCCAAGACCCCTGTGAGTACCCCTCCCCTTATTCCGCCCACCCTTCCACGCCATCTTCTGAGGAGCGATATCCAGCGTTGTACCCTGGAGAGTCCTCTTCCTCCTTATCGCCCGGTGTGTCGTCGCCCCCTTACCCTGCAAAACCACAGTCTTATCACCTCGCCCCTTCCAGAACCTTCTCCCCGTCCTGCTCCCCCCTACCGCGGGTAAACCCTCATTGCAGCTCGGCAATGAGCCCCTCATACCGCCCCCCTCCTAAAGAAGTGGCGTTCTCTCAATACGACTCCCCCAGTTACTGCGGTTCGCCCTACTGGTACGGCCAAACGTCGCACAGCAGCACCCCCAGCCCCAGTACCCACCCGCATACGAGCCCACACGCCAACACTCACGGGAACCTTCTGGCGAGCCCCAACGCTCACATGAACCCACCACCTCACGAGCCGCCCCAGCATCACCTGAGCTCCCACGCCAAAGCTTACCCCGCCAACTCCCTAAGTCACATGCATACCAACAATCAGCCCCACCTTGCCACACAGGCCGCCGCCCACTCGGCGCCCTCGCTCTACGACGAGTGCGCTAGCGCGCCCGCCCAGAAGCAGGAGCTGATGCCACGGCAAGGCCTCCTGACATCACCCCCGTACATAAAAAGCAATGTAGAGGAGGACTCCGGCACTTACTCGCTATCCCATGTTTCCTGCCAAGCCATGGGGCATCGTTACCCTTCACAGGCATCACAGCAGGGAAGCGGGGTGCTTTGCCAGCTTTTGGACCAGGCCCACGAGGATGGCTTTAGCGTCACCAGCCTGTAACAGCAGGTGAGTACATTATTCATTTGTTTGGTTGACTACACGTAAGGGCAATATTATGCTATCTGGGGTCTTTAAGTCCATTGAAATAACACAAGTTCATTTTTGGAAAATGTGTCTTGAATGAAGATATATAAGAACATCTTAAAGGATATATAGCACACTAGGCTCCAGCACCCTCACAACACAAGGATAAGCAGCTTGGAAAATGAATGAATTGATTGGCTTTGGCATTGACATTTGCCAATAAAAATGGACGATCTTGACCTCTAAAAAAATATCTTTAATCGCCACTAATAATGTCACTTTCTTTCTTTCTCTTTTTTTGTCTTTCTGCTTCCAGGTGTGTTTAATCTGCGCTTTTTGAAGCATTTGTTTTTTTTTCCCCCTCGCTTTTGTATGCTTGAACTTCTTTGTGGAAGGCTGAAAGGGTGAGAATTTTGAGCTGCCATCTTTTTTGGGAACAGTAAAGCTTTAATTCTCAGGCATTGACAATCAAGATCAACCTGCGAACGCGCGCGCACAAAAAACAAAAAAAAACATGCAAGTCGAACTCCCAACCACCGCTTTTTTTCCCCCCCTCACCTCGCTTTCTTTCCTTCTCGTCCTTCCTCGATGTTACCGCCTCTTGCCGCTGTGCACGCTTTTGAAACCCCCGCCGTTCCCTCCTTACGTGGACCCCCACCCTCGTCCCCCCTGCTCTTCTGAGACACCAGCATCTGTACATATTCTCCCACATGCTCTCCTTTGCCTGTCTTTTACTGTCTTAACTCCACCAAAAGGACCCCAAAGAGCCATAAGCGTGCGCTAGCGTGACCGCAGTCATGCATGTGCGTCCATGTGCCTGTGGGGTCCTAATGAATGGGCTTTCTTTCACTTCCCCTTCTTCTTTCTGTTCCGTGGTCTCGTTGTTGTCGTTTGGTGGGTTCTTTGTGACGCGAAATCCCCTCCCTCACCCCTAAAAAAAAAAAAAAGACAAGTTGTATATCTGTCCGTTACATATGTATGTATGTACGTATGTATTTATGTACCCGAGGTGCAAAAATATTTAAATACACATTCTGTTCTTGCCATTGGTAACGCCGTGTTGGTAGTGTCTAAGTCGCCCTCGCGTGGGTTTTATGCCGGCTGTCTGGGAGCGAGAGTTCAGGCGAGGACACAATTTGGGATGCGTGAGAGGAATGGATGACTATTTGGGAGACGGGGGGGAGGAAATCAGAGATGTTTAGGATTCATCGCCTCGGTGGGTCGACAGACGGGGAGTTGATTGGCCGCATGTTGTGTACGTATACACTTTATAAACAGGAGGACTAAATAGAGCCTGTGGAAATCCAGACGCATAGCGGTAGTCCAGGGGTCAAAAAGAGATAAACTTTACTTTTTGGAGGGGGGAGAAAAACACTGAGTGACCTCAAGCATACCTGTCAACCTCTGCCGATAACTGCCCTTATAAATGATTATGATTCCCCTTACAACCCCCCAAAAAACCTTACAAACACCGTACGACTCGTACGGTGTTTGTAAGTTTTTTTGTATGTTTTTATGAATACATATAGTAAATGTTAAAAACTAAATTTGTAAAAATTATAATGAGTAAATGTTTTTTCTTTTATTTCACAGTATTTATCTCACTGGTTGCCATTGACGACACAACATGTTTCAACGCCGTTGACGGTGCTAGGCGTCCAATCCATTTGGACTCACTGCCAGCTTCTCCCAATCAAAATGGATTGGACGCCAATGGCTGCCAGGGAGTTAAATAAATGCGCTCTAAAGGATTAATGTTTAAAAAGAAATTCCGTGGTTGCTTAGGTGATTGCATCTACATTCTGCACAGTATTAATTTTTAATCTTAACTCGTGGCGCTTTTTCTAATATTTACCACATAGAAAGTGTAACTCAAACAAATATTAATGCAGAAGCAGGCCAGACTCCATTTTTTAAAAATATTTATGTCTGTCTGCGATTTCTGAGTTGCTAAGAAACTATACAACTTAGAAATCTTCTCTATTTAGCATTGCATTATTAATGCATCAGATTTGACACAACCTAGTCAATATTTATTTTCAAAACACCTCAAAATCTTTCTTTTTTTGGGGGGGGGGGGGTTACAATCCAATAAAATAGCATAGAAATCATTTTATGTCAAAGTAATAGAAATAATTTTATGTCGAAATAATTAGATGTCTAAATAATAGAAATAATGTGATGTCAAAATAATATAAATAATTTGATGCCTAAATAATAGAAATAATTTGATGTCAAAATAATATAAATAATTTGAGGTCAAAATAAGAGAAATAATTTGAGGTCAAAATAAGAGAAATAATTTGAGGTCAAAATAAGAGAAATAATTTGATGTCTAAATAATAGAAATAATTTGATGTCTAAATAATAGAAATAATTTGATGTCAAAATAATAGAAATAATTTGATGTCAAAATAATATAAATAATTTGATGTGTAAATAATAGAAATAATTTGATGTCCAAATAATATAAATAATTTGATGTGTAAATAATAGAAATCATTTGATGTCCAAATAATAGAAATCATTTTATGTCCAAATAATAGAAATCATTTTATGTCCAAATAATAGAAATCATTTGATGTCCAAGTAATATAAATAATTTGATGTCCAAGTAATAGAAATAATTTTATGTCAAAATAATGGGATCATAGGAATATGATGTCACTGAGAATCGGTGGTTTAGGAATGTGCCTCGTCATCACAGTTTTTTGTCCTCTGGTGGGGTGGGGGGGGCTGCGGTCCCAGCTGGGGGAGGGGAAGATCTCAGAGTGGGGGAGGTCCCAGATGGGTCTCCCTTCTTGCCGCCCTTTGGTTCAAAGCACGAGCGGCGGGGATGCCAGCACGAGAGTCATGTGGCGCCGGTGCCAGGATGTAGCGCTCCTTCTCCTCCCGCCGTTGATTCTGCTCGTGGCGTTTGCGCGGAGGCCGCTTGATCCCGCCAGAACCGGCAAGCGGGAGCCCGAGGCCGCCGTGGCTTTGTCCGTCATGAGTATTGAACCGGCGAGGAGATCCGTCAGGGAGCGCCTCAGAGGACACGCAAGCTTGACGCCGAATCCGCTGCTTCAGGAAGTGGAAGGAACCCACGTGTATGAGGACGAGAATGAGCTCAACTGGTCCGAGGTATGTAACTTCGTGTGAGAAAATGTGTTCAGATGATATTTACTGAGATTACACACAAATATTTATGCAAAACTTTACTTTAAAATGAGATGACAAACGTTACTTCCCAAACAGAAATGTTACCCTTTGATTGCAAACAAAAAAATGGGTGTTTTTATGACTTTTCCCAAGTGAATCATTAGCCATAGTTTCAGCAAAGTTCTAGAAACTAAAGATAACAAATGATTGACATGTCTTTGCTCACTGCGTCTGATTGGTTGTTTTTCCTCAGGTCAGTCGGGTTGGAAAATTCTGACGGTTTTTATTCCCTTAAAAGATGAACTTTGGAACAGCAGCTACCATTTTTTCATAGTGCACAAAATATACACTAAATAATGGATTTTGATTCAGACATTTTGCCAAACTAATGTTCTTAATTTTCTACTCAAAGCAAATGTATGCAAACCTTTAAACTTCTGTACTATGGACCCCCGAAATCTGATATTTACTGTTGAGATGCTGAAATTCTCTTAGCAAAATACTTGTCAATTAATCAATCTGATTCACCGTTCTAAGGTCATACTGACATTTTTTTACTCATGTTGACAGTGAGTAAATTCACAGCAGAAAAATGAAAACAGCCACACGATTGGTCATCTGTCATTGTCACCAGAACGGAGTTTACAAATATTTTCACGGGGTCGAGACATGTCACTGCTTTTGATCTATGTGCACAATCCAGACATGACCAAACAGGTGAATTAGATGAGCCAAAGGGCAGCTGTTCTTCTTGTGTGTGTGTCTCTTCACCAATTGGCCTTCACAACCCCATTCAAGGCATCCAATCAAATTCCTCAACAGTCCCAACCTCCCTTTTTCCACTTTTTTTTCTGCTCAAGGCTAAACTCTGACTCATTCCAGTGATTCATCACCCCCAACCCTGCAATTCATCACTGTTGCCATGGTAACTGTAGCCATCATTTTCTGTTTGTTTGTTTTTTTCTATTTTTTTTATGCCTATGTGTATTCATGTTTAAGCTCATAGCTATGGCGTTCTGTCTCTTTAATTGACGGGTGTCAAAAACTCATTTTTTGTCGCGGGCCGCGTCGTAGTTGCGCTTTTTTTGGGGGGGGGGGCGTTATATCATCCAAATAAGATGCCAAAATTAATCGATGAATTGACAGCTTTTCCGATCTTGCTTTTTTTGGGATATTCAAATTTTGATACAAATTGTATGAGGTTCTTAATAGCAAATATTCTCTTGTAGTGCATAAAACAAAGTCGGAACTCATCATTTACTTTCTCGGGCTGCACAAAATGATGTGGCGGGCCAGATTTGACCCCCGGGCCGCCACTTTGACACCTGTGCTTTAATGCCATGGTCCAGTTACTGGGAAATATACATGATCATGTACATACTTTTTAACAAGCGTGTGCCATCAGAGGGTAATCTTTTACTTTCCAAAACTTTAAAGGCTTGTTTTTCTATTTATTCATTTTTTAATGGCATGCATGGGCTTCTTTTTGATGGCTTTATTGCTTCGTTTGTGAGCCTGTCTCGGCTTATTACACTGAACGGGTGACTGGCAATAAACCTTAAGTAGGACTGATGATATTGCCTCTTAACTACGGCTTTTTCTGTCTCATTATATTGCCGCAAGAAGCCCACCAAAGATATTTTTACTCAAGTTGACTATCTTCTAAACAGACATTTTGCTTGAGATTGATTCTTCAAATCTATAAAATATAACTTCCTGAATTTTACAAAGATAGTCAATGTGTTTCTGTCTCGCTAGGTTGGACCGAGACCTTTAGAGCTGCAGCCTTGGGCCAATGACCAGCCATCTTTTTCTGCAGAACTCGACCGTATTGTCCTGTATGTCAACACGCCACAGGTATGTTGTAAAAAAAAAAAAAAATGTCTGTTCAATTTTAATCACCATCGTTTTTTCATTAATTTTGAAAATTAACTTCCCGACGTAAAGAACAAAATGACTTTTGCCGAGTACTTTCAGCACGGTAACGTGCTCGTAACATAACATAAACAAATTTAAATGAACTTGGATTATGATACAGACACACTCAAAAATAAATTTAATCTAACCTTATACAAAATTCTAATCTTGTTTGACATTTTGATAACTTTCTTCTCCCGGGTTGGCTGTATTTGCCCCGCCTCCACCCTGACTTTCACATGCAACCTATCGAGGGTTGTTTGCTTTTGTATTCCCTTCAAAATATTCCCAAAATTATACACAAAAATGTCCTCACAATAGGATAACGCACGACCACTTGCCAACGAGAAGTAGTATATACGCACTGACTAACGGGGAAAAAAACACCGAAAAAATGCTATGCTCCGCCCAGTGCTCGGAGAGACATTACACGAGGGAATTGCGACGGGAAAGACAGTGGCCATGTTGTTCTTATGAGCAGCCTCTCGCGTCCGCTGTCTGCTCGTATATCAAAATTTGTCTCGTATCTCAAGATAAATATTTGCTCAAAATTTTACTCGCATCTCAAATTGCCCGTATGTCGGGGCACCCGTATGTCGAGGTACCACTGTATATGAAACATTTATAGTGTAGGGACAATAATACAAACATGAAATGGGTAAAAGAAGGCAAGGGCGTATTATACAATAAATCACATATACCGCGTAGACAATATATCTTCCAATGGTAAGCAATTATAAGTGTATACCATGCTTTTTTTTTCTCACCTCAAGATAAACTGCTCAAGGGTTGTGTGTTCGGGTGAAGTTGAAGCCATTCGGCACCCTGTGAACTCTCCAAGTTGGTTGCTGTGTGCAGAAGAGTGGCTGCTTCCACTCACAAACACAATTTGTGTTGCCTACTCCTTCAGGTGGGTATCAGTGTGTGTGTGTGTGTGTGTGTGAAGTGTGTCAAAATGGTGTGTGTTTGTTTGGGGGAAAGAAAGCGAATGAACATTTATGATTGTGTTTGCATGTGAGGAGGAGACTGAGTAGTGTGAAAAAGTGAGAGAGTAAAGGGTTGACTTTCAGTGCATGGGTTGTGTGGTTGTGTGTTAGGCCAAAAATGTCGTTTTTTTTGTTTGAAACTGTATACAAAAGTACTGTATTTAGTCTTTTTCGGGGTGAATGTGGTAGAAGGAGTTTGTTTGTGTGGATGATGAATTGAAACATGCGAGTAATCCCTCCAATATCGCGATTAATGTAGACCGGGGGTGTCAGACTCGGGTTGGTTCGCGGGCCGCTTTAATGTCAACTTGATTTCATGTGGGCCGGACCATTTTAGATATAATATTTAGATTTTTTTTTTAATAAATGGATTGAAAGAATTGAGTTAAAAGCCCTGAATATTCAGTTTTTTTATAGATCTAAAACAATGTTTATTTTAGCTTTTTTTAAATATATTTTTAGATTTTACAAAATGTTTTTTGAACTAAAAACACTGAAAAAATTGATTAAAAAATGACAATTATTGATTTAAAAAGGGGAAAATCAGGAAATGTAATATACATCTATACTCTTCATTTTAATTTGATCCTAAAACAGAATGTCGGCACTCATGATTGACTTTCCCGGGCCACACAAAATGATGCGGCGGGCCAGATTTGGCCCCCAGGCCGCCACTTTGACACATGTGCTGTAGACCAGACACGGCCGCGATAATTGAAAAATTGTGTAGGGTCACCCGTATTATAACTTTTTTTTCAGTGCTGAGTCCCTGTACGAGTTTCAGCGTGGATTTTTACTTTAAAAAAAAATTACATAGTGGAAAAAATCAAAGAGGTGAATTTGCAATAAGTGAAGACGCGATAAGGGATTACTGTAGACTTGAGTGTGTGATTATCATTGAGTGTGTGTGTTTTTGGGCTAAGGACGGTGTTTGTTTGTCAGACTCCCAAAAAAAACCACACTGTCCTCTTCTTCAATCCAGTATGGACAGCAGAGATGCAGACTTCCTCAGGACCACGTCGTCGTTTGGCTGCGACGTCCACCGTTTTGATCCCAGTGGCGGCGGTGCGTCCAGCGGTCGCCGTGGCAACACTAAGGCCGGTCGCCAGGACGACACAGGTGTCGTAATCCAGCACAGGACGTGGCTGGAGTTGCGGGCGCCGGCCAGGAAGACGCGGGCCAGGCGCCGGGCCAGCGGGCCGCGGACCCTGGCTGACATCATGGCCAAGCTGGGACACGCCACGGTAACACACACATTTTTTGAAAAAAAAGGGGTGCCAAGCAACTATCCCTTGGAGCCCATCATAAACACAAAGATCTTTTACTTAGGTTCCTATAGCAACAGAGCTCTGCGCCATCCATGGCTGCCATGGCAACTATTCCTCTTGGCGCAATTACACTCCGTAGCCACAAGAGGGCGCTGTAGTGCATATTCTGTAATAATAATAATAATATGGCATCTCGAAATTTTGATCGTATCGCGGGCGAATTATTCGATCGAAATTTTCATCGTACCACTGTATTTAGCTGTTTTGCTTGAAAATGAATGAATGATTATCTATATATTCATCCTATGATAATTACCTATTATAGTTAAGCAGTGTTTAGTGTGTCATTTCCTTTGTATTTCTCTTTGCAGGTGCACTTTCTGTACGCCGATCTGCTAAGCGCCGAGTGGCGTGTCTTTCAAAACTGGATCGAGGCGGGTACGCTGCAGCGCGTACATCACATGGTGGCTCGGGTGCACCTGGAGTGGGCCGGCTTTCAGGTGGGTGGGCCCGAGGAGCAGGTGCTGCGATATTGGTTCACCGTGCTGCGAGGTTTGGGGGACGCCGGGCTCAAGCTGGTACACAGCAGCGGCGGTGATGGACAACGCGTCTTAAAACGTTACGTGGGGAACGCGCGAGGCTCGTACACCCTCAGCTGGGTCAATACTAGACGATGACAACACGCCATGGACTTTTTTATTGGGGAAACCAATGAGTTAGGTAATATAACGTTACCCCAAAAAATCTTTAAATGTATTTACAATATATATAAGTTATATTGTAGATCTATAATGATATGTAAGTAGCAATAACATGTATAGATGTTTATGTTTTTTTAACCTCCACGAGTTTGGAACAAGTATATTGAAACAAACATTTTTTTTATTAAACTTTCTATTGTAGTCTTTTTACCATTTTTTTCTAAAAGATAATAAACATTTCTTTTTTTATGAAATAAAAATGTAGTGAGGATACATGTTTACATTTTAGTCTTTTTTTTTGCATTCGAGACAAATATAGTACATAGAAAAGTAATTTAAAAATTAATAATTAAAACATGACTGGAGATATGTATATTTAAAAAAAATATGGAAAAAATGTTACTCTTGGTGGTCATAATATATATATATATAATATATATATATATATATTATATATTTATATACTATATATATATATATATATATATATATAAATATAAATATTTAAATGGGAACGCTTGTTTATCCCCAAAATTCTAGGCGTAAAGATAAATAACCTGTCGTTATAAAAAATATTTATCAACAACGATGTGTTATTTTCTGGGTTATTTTAGGAAGTAGTATATGTCAAGTACTATGGTGTGTGCATTCCGCCCACTAGTGGACAAATTTGGATGTCGTCATTGGATTTGTAAAGGAGTGCAATTTACCTTGCAGGAGAGGAGCAATAAATTATAACCCAATGAAACAAATTGATATCGCATCATATACAAAGTTTAAGGCATTACGAACTAAATCATATTTTATTGTCCCCATTAGAACCAATATTATAATATACTTTTTCCTTTTTCATCATTTCCCAGGCATTCACAGACTTTTCTCATCTTTTACATGGCCAAAGTTTTTAGTCACATTAAATTTAATCGCTGCACTCGCTGACAAAAAGACAGCTCAGAACATTCTGTTTTGTGTGTCTTTCTGTGTCAAGCTGACATGGAGTACACTCATTGGTGTCTTTATATGTCTATTTTTTTACGGTAAGTTGCACATGGGAAGCATCCAAAGAATGGAAGAGTGTCTTATTGTGGGAGTTATGGCAGATTTTTTTTTTTCTTCCAGCGGTGGGGGTACATTGACTGCTTTAATTTACCGTCCCAGCAGATGGGCTGACAGTTTGAAAGGCCAAATAGAACATATTCAAACTGTGACTCATGGACCAAGATTGTAAGGTAAGCCATTAAATATGACTCAAGATTTAAAATATTTGAATGTAGCCACTGGAATTTTGATTTTTCCATTTCAGTGTTGATTCTGTTTAACAAAATGAATTTGCAGGGGAAAAAATATATTTTAATTTACAGTTAAAATTTATTGAGAAATGTGTATTAAATGATATTAATATTATTAAACGTATATAAGGCACTCATTTAAACACTGAAATTCCAAGGAAAAGCTAAAAGTGTATTTATGTTTTTATTCATTTTTTTGTGTATTATGTAGCACGTTTTTTTTGGTATTCCGTGGTCACTTCTTGCACATTTATGTTAATTTCCAGTTGGTATTAGGGCATTTCTGGTTTACTTTTTGCAGATTAATAGGATCTTCAGGTCATTTTCTGTTGTTATTGTCATATTTCTCCCATTGGAAAAGAAAAGCAGCATTGAAAAAAAATGGGCATGTTTTTGACAAATTTTGCGTTTCATTAATATTACTCCACGTTGACTAATGGATGATTAATTGAATGGATCTTTTCCATGCAACTTCAATTTGAGTAAATTGTTGAAACTAATGCCTGTCATTCCTCGAACGCGTTTCAACGCGCCGGAGCGCGCATTGGAATGCGCGCCCCTGCCCTCCATTATTTACGTAAATACCATCAAGAGTTGCCACTAATTCGCTGCGTAGTTACGACAGCGTACGCTTTTTGCGTAACACTTTGCCCCTCATGACAGTTAACCCAGCCAATCAGGAACAAAGGAGCTCGACGTCTGAGCCAATCAGAGACTGACAAACTCAGAACCTTGCCCTCGACCGCTGGTTCCGTCTGCTTTGGCTTGAAAGTGTACGCTCGCCACATTTTCGAGTAAAAAACTTCACGTCGGATAAAAGGGACAATTAAAGAGGGAACTTCGCTGTGACGGTACGTGAATAATAAAACAATTTCTTGGTGTTTTCGCTTGAAAGTAAACGACTGTTGGCCGGTGTCGTTCGAAACAATAGTTCGTGTTCGTGTACAAGTTACTTCCTGCTCTTGGCAAGGCCAAAAAGCTAAGTTCCATTCGCGCTAGTTTGAACCTAGCTTCGTGTTACTTTGTACTCGACGTGAGATTTAAGTCCTTAACATATATTTTACGCCTCTTTTTGGTCCTTTTTCGAAATGGTACAAGTTTTACTAAAGCAAAATGCAATTCACTTGTCATTTCCACCGCGGAGAGTAAGTGGGGCGCGGCCAGACCCTTGACTGCCCCTTGGGAAACAACACAGTTAATTTCCCTTTCTGTCAAGACTAGGTGAATATTGTTCCTACATTTCTACTTGTTTTCCCATATTTTCCTTTTAAGGCAATTTATTACAGCTATAAGGTGGAATGAACATAGTGGAAAGAAAGCGCTTTAAATGATGACTTCACCGTCCACTGTGGGGCCCCTCCGTGAAAAGCTTGTAATTAGGCAACCAAAATAAAGAAAAGGAAGTTGTACTTAAAAGTCACACGACCGATTTTTCGGTCATTTTTTGCCATTTAGCGAAAAAAAATAGTGTGTATGTTAGTGGTAACGTTTTGGTGTATAATTATAATTCCACGGCTGGACAAGATGGCCTCAAAGGTGACCCAGCTGTATCGGATAATCCAGCTAATTAATTTCAGTGGGGTTTAGTTGGTCAGTTTGGTCTCATCAACAAACAACATTATTATCGTTAATAAAGGATTAAAAGTAAACATGAACTTTTATCTTGGTCTGACATGTTTACAATTTAACAACTGTTTTCCATTGCTTGTTGACTGATTGTCAGAGAACCAAACAATGAATATATAGTATTCATTACAAAGTAAATCTTCACAGGACAAGACAAGGCTAAAACTAACCACATTAACTTATTTTTCAGTCCTCGCCAGTTAAGTTTGTAGATTTGTGCCACATTCTAATTCAGTAACAGAAACTGGTGACAAGTGCCTTTTGCTTCCGCTTTAGCCTGTCTGGCAGCATGTTTATTTATACATCCCCAAATCACCCTCAAATTTCATTAAACTGCCACTTCAACACACACACACACAACCACACAGCAGGAATAAAATTGTACAAATCCAGAGATAACTCTAGTTTAGCTAAAGCTAAACTAGACATTTGACCCATTCTGATATTATGTTACCTACACTATAAATCAAAACAGAGCGGATAGCGGCTCTCCAGGAGTTATCATGGAATTCCCTTTCTGGACATCTCCAGCAAATGTGATCCCTATCTTTGTTTTTCAGTTATCTTGAACACAAACATTCAAACAATAGACCTACAGAACCAAATACCTAACATGTTTTCACCTACTGATTCAGGTAAAAATCACTGACTTATTGACCTCTTCCCTTATTTTAGGGCCTTGGCGCCCCCTCGCCGCCATGCCTCTGGTCATAAGAAACATCGAGCCACGCTACGTGTGCCGGCAGCCCATTCCGAGCAGCATCCACAATGAGCTAGAATGTGTTTCCAACAACAGCTTGGCCTCCGTCATCCGCCATCTCGGCTGTCTCAGTGAGTGTTCACGCTAGCGCGCCCACGAGATACGACCACGTCTTTATGAATTTCTTTCATTCATCCATCCATTTAGGCAAGCAAGCCGGAAATGTGTTCCAGGGACTTTTCAATGAGGCCTTGCTTTTCTCCAGACGGATTGAAGCGCTCGGCGATCGAGTGGACAGCCTGCAGTTGAAAGTTACCCAGTTGGATCCTAAAGAAGAAGAAGGTAAGGGCAAAGGAATCTACAAACAATTTCAAACTGTGCAATTACGGCGATATTTGTTATACTTACAAATGAATGGACTTGGTATTCAGAAATACAGTTACCTTATTAGTATAAGTCACATCAATCAAAGAATACAAAGGAAAAAAATATATTTGACACTGGTGTATGTTGCATTTTTGGGGGAGCAATTTTCTATTTTATCAGAAGTTAAGAACAAAAATATGTTAAAGTAACAATAGTAAAATGGAGACCGGAAGCCCAAAATATATTTAAGATAACTGTAGCCTGAAAAACAAAACATAAAAATACCCAACCTAATAGGTTGTCGTTGGTCAGAGGGAGATAAAAACAACACACTTTTATTTGCGCCTTACAATGCGGAAAATACAGTAGTTTAGAACTTTACAGTATTCAGTATACTTCATAAAATGAGTTGGGCTGACTCAAAATATCAAGTAACAACTTGATAACTTGGGCAACAGGCTTTTGCACTAAGTCACTTTACCTTTAAATGAATATTGTTTTTGCAATGAGGTAAAATCAATGTTAGTTTTTATGTCAGCTGTTCAAATATACTGAAAGTTTGCACAATCCTCTGTGCATAAGAGTCCTATATTGATCTTTTCCCCACCATTTATGTGAACCTGTTAAACATAACTCATTGGCGACAATAGACCCCCATCCCATTTGAACAGGGGACGTTATACTTGGTTTAATTAAAGCTTCTTGACTGTTTATTTTTTGCATTTGCTGCAGTGTCCTTACAGGCCATCACCACTCGCAAGGCATTCCACAGCAGCTTGACCCAGGACCAACAGATGTTCACTAGGCCGTCCCTGCCCATGCCGGTGCAGGATACGTACATCACGTGTGACCCACCGCCTCCACTCGACTACCTCACCCCATACCGGTACGTCGTCGGATAAAATGTATACTAAGTACTTGTTCCGCTATAATGAATTATTCATATACATACATCTATTCGGTTCTCCGGTGGACTTTCCACGACAACGCACTCTTAACCGAACAAACAAATTTATATTAACTTGGATTAATATATACAGACACACTCAAACATACATTTAATGTAACTTTACACAAAACTGAATTCTCTTTTTTTTTTTTTTTAATTTAATCTTTGTTCTGGCCTGGTTAGTTGTTTGCCACGTCTCCACTCTCACGTTCACTATCGATGGGCTGTTTGCTGTTGTACGTATTCCCTTCAAAATATTTCCAAAATGATGCACACAGATGTCCTCACAATAGGATAACACCCGACCACTTGCCAACGAGAAGTAGTCTTGAATTAGCGATCGCTCCGCCAACGGGAGCTAACAGGCTAGGGCGAAAACAGGAAATGCAATAGCCTACCCACGTATTGATTGTGGGTAATTAAGTTTCATTCTGAGAAAGAGTGCCAATGCCTATCGGCGTTGTGTGCACGAGTATACTTCATTACCCGAGTCTGACACCCCTGTTTTAGAGTATATCTCTAATTATTGTATTTAATATACATTAAATATCATTGATAAATACTTAAAAACTAAATTCCTAAATTTAAATGTGTGCCATAAAAGGGTTAAATCAATAGTGAAACTTATATCTAAGAAATATAATGATTATGTTACAAGATTTTACAGGTGGAAATGGACCAATGAGCACATTTCAAGTAATCTAGTTCCCTCCAATACACCTTATTCCCCTCCACAAGTTTCACATTTTCTGGGGAAAACTGCACACGTTCTAATGTTAAGTATTATCTTCCAAGCTCTATTATATATATATATTTTTGCTTTTGATTTTCATTGGTGCACAGAGATGATGGAAGAGAGGCCCTCAAGTTTTACACAGATCCTTCCTACTTCTTTGACCTCTGGAGGTCGAAGATGCTGCAGGACACCAAGGACATCATGAAGGAGAAACGAAAGCACAGAGTGAGTCGCTCACTAAATACCGTGGTGTCGGAAAAACAGCCATAGTGTGCTCACGGCGTCCAATATTGTTGCGCACTTAACCACTGTTCCGAGCCTAACGCGTTTCTCTTGAGTAGAAGGAGAAGAAAGACAACCTGAATCAACGGACCCTCAACCCACGTAAAATCAAGACTAGAAAAGAGGAATGGGAACGTCGCAAGATGGGCGAAGAGTTCGTGGTGCCCAAGAATGACATGATGTAAGTGGACGTGACACTCATCACTAGATTGGTCCTATCAGACTATCTATACACAAACACAGATACAGCGGAATTTCAGATATGGCCCTTTAATTGTTCATTTCCTTACTCGTGAGCGCCACAATCACGAGAGACAATTAAAGGCGACTTCACGTGTACAGTTTTCTAGGTCATTTTCTTGTTTGGGTAGACATCTTAAACAGGCATATCATTTCATTTAATTGGAAGGCCTTTATCCAATAACGCTCAACCATGATATGCGCCATAAAAAGACAAACAACTCGTTCTTTGGAGCTGTTGGGGGATGGAGCAGCAGAAAAAGACCAGAAAGGGTTTCTAATTATTTTTCATTATTTCTAATATGTATTAGCCAGTGTTGAGCAATATTTTGTGCTATTGGACTTTATATTTTTCCCAAAATAATAGTCATTTTATAAGCACAAGGACGGGTTTAGATGTTTGGCCAGTATTTTGCCTTTTAAAGTCGTGCTTACATGCACAGATTCTGAATTTTTCAGTTAATAACAACAATCACAATTGTTATAATAATTAAGAGTGTAAGCAACAATATTAGCCCTAACTAATTACAAATACGTGTCAAAATAAATATCAAAATCATGTCTTTTGTCTAGTGGGAGCACACATTTACCATTTGACACCATGGTTTTGCATTAAGATGTCATATAAGAAAAAGGAGAGCAGGACTGTATAAAAGGGGGAGATATTGGGAGAAAAAAAAGATTTATTTTACTCTTTTTTTTTTTGAAACATCCTTCACAGCTACACCACTACATTTACTTACTTACTTCCTGTGTTGAATTTAAGGAGCTCCCTGGAGGGTCTGAACGGAAGCCTGGGATCAGGCGACGAGGGCCTGGACTTGAGCACGGGCTCCTACGCGTATGAACCGGTGCCGCCTGGGGCTGACGACTTCTTGCCTCCGCCACCCCCCGACATGTCGTAAGTAGCGCACACAGATTTTCTATTGGTCATTTACACACCGTAGAATTAAAGTTCATGCATACAAAATTAAAAAAAACACATGCAATTGACTCCTGATTTACGGCGCCCCTACCTTAGTTTTTTTTTTTCATGTCACACAAAATGGAACACAAAGTGGATTTCTACACTAGGCTATCTTGCAAGTTACAAACCCAGATAACTGGACGAACCATAAAATGAGGACGAGTCCTACAAGCAAGAGCTCCATGATTGTTTACTTCCATTTTTTTTTGGGACCACCCAGCCCATTTTGTCCAATAATTGATGACGTTTGCACATGCGTAGGTTTGTTGTCAAATCCTGGGTCGCTTGCAAAAATTACAATGTGAAAAGGAAGCAGCAAAAAAAAAGTCAAGACCAAATGTATTTTGATCCGGGCTCTGAACTTTTTCCCTTTAGTTATGTTATTTTGTTTGTATCACAAAAATCCGGCATGGGGTTTGTAGACTTATCCACTGTGGTTGTCATCTTCAGGTACGGCGACGGCAATTACATCGGTGCCAACCACAAGCGCATCAGCATTTTAAGCCCTAGCCACCCGCCCCCAGCTCCTCCCATTGCCTCACCTCCGCCCAACTCCCGCCCCCACCTCTCCCCTCCCCCCGCCCCGCCTCCCCCACCTCCACTCTCTGGTTTCGGGGCACCCCCGCCTCCCTCCGCCTTTGACAGCCCCCCTCCCCCTCCACCGCTTTCCCCACCTGGCAACTTCCCCTCTCCCCCCGCCCCGCCTTTGCCACCTGCTATGTCCGGCATGGGCCCTCCTCCTCCGCCACCGATGCCCGCAGGCGGCGGTCCACCTCCGCCGCCGCCCCCACCGTCCTTTGGCAACCCCGCTCCCGCTCCCCCTCCTCCTGCCATCCCTGCGGCGGCGACGCCCAAACAGCAGCCTGACCCCGAGGAAGACGCCCGTAGCGACCTGCTACAAGCCATCCGACAAGGTAAGGTCTTAACTCACTTGCTTCTTATTAGTCAAATACAGGTGTATAGGAAACTGCAATTTTTTTTTTTTTAAATCAGAATGAAGTTTGTTTTTCCAGATGAAATTATTTGTTTTATTCCATGGGAAAAGTATATGGTTTTATTGCAAGAATAAGCTTTTGTTTAGGTCTTAGGCTAATCATATTTTCAGCACGGAGGAAAAGTCAAAATTTTCAGGAAATCGTCCTGTTTTACTTGAGTTAACAATATCGTGTAAAAGTACGTTTTTATGGGCCATGTTTAATTTCATTTTTTTTGTGTCTAAATGGAAGTCGTGCGCATTTGAATAAACGTGTTATTTTTTTTCCTGTAACAAAAATGTTTTCGTACCAAGAAATATAGGCATATAATCTTATTCTTTTAGAATGATAGTTGTTGTTTTTTAAAATATTAAACAAAAAAAATCTATCAACTTTTTTTGGTTTTGGAAACCAAACCACAGAAAATGCTATTTGGGTTTCTTTCAGAATTTTAGCGATTTTTACATAAAGAAAAAAACAATTATAGTGGACATCAGTTAGTGGTATATTTTCACTATTGATGTTAATCTCTTGATGGCGTCATATGCTGTGAACGAAGACTTGACACTTCATTTTAGCAAGCCACATGTTGACCCCAAATATGAATTTGGCAGGTTTCAACCTCCGCAAGGTGGAGGCGCAGCGAGAACAGGAGAAGCAGAACCACTTTGGCAATGATGTGGCCGCCATCCTGTCGCGTCGCATCGCCGTCGAATGCAGCGATAGCGAGGACGATTCGTCCGAGTTCGATGACGACGAGTGGTCCGAATGAGGTCTGCGCTGCTGTTCTTTTCGTCAAATTCAGGTTAGCACGAAGGAAAAGTCTCACGTAGTCACAATCACATTCCTTCAGTCTTTCCCTTTGTTTATCAACATGTTATCTTTAAGGAGTACATTATTATCTTTCTCTGTCAGCATGGGAACAATTTATAACCTTTTTTTTATAAATATTACACTGTTATATTCGGTGTCAACCAAAGGGGAAGTCAAAAACATAAGCAAAACTTCTTGAATTGCAAGTCGTCAAGTGACAAAATAACAGGAAGCACCTTCTCCTAAGTGCCTTGTAAGAATATATAATTGCATTGCATTCACATGCGCCTTGCGTTTTCAAAGTGATGTTAATTATTCTTTTTTTTTTCTTCCATGATCCCAAAAACTGTCTAAATGATTATATTTTATCAGGGTAAACGCAAGTATTAATAAATTTTGCAGAATTCATTTCCCTGTCTTTTGTTTTTGTCGTTATATCTTGCATGCTTAATAGATGGCTTTTTGGGGGAAAAGAGGCAATGTGAATGTTGGGAATTATATGTAAAAAGGTACCAAATTAACAATGTAGTCAAATGTTCGTAGTCACAAAGTTGAAATCCTGGAAAAAATAGACAATCTTTCTGATCAAAATAGTGTTTATTTTTTATTTTTTAGAATGCCCGGAGGAAGTTCTCAAGTTCTTGCTCACTTTATTCTTGTTTTTCTTCTTCTTGGTAAAAAAATCACTATCTGAAATTGCTTCTCCATTTAAATTTAGGATCGGAGCAGAAAAATGCATTTTTAAAATGTGTTCTGCAAATGTGTAGGCATAGTCCCTGAGCTCGATTTTTATTTATTGATTGATTTTTGCTCCCATGGCAGATTATTTACTTCATAAATTCCGGACTTATTGTTGTCTGTATGTTTTGAGTTAGCCAGTAGAGGGTGTACCTGCACTCAAATATTATATACTCAGATATTTAGGGATATTTAAAAACAATATTTTGTAAATTCTCAAATGAAATACCTTAAAAGTAACATTTAAATGTACGATACATTTATTTTAAAATGAAATGAAGACACTTTTTGGATATGCGTTACAAAAATTAGAAGTTATCTTTATAGAAACATGCTGTATGATTCAATTCAGACTTGACTGTTTGCATTCCATTTCTCTCTACCAAGCATATTGTGTTTCATGTGACATATATTATTAAACACATTAGCAAATATCGACCCTTCCCCAAAATAAAAACCTGATCTTAGATAATCAGCAATCTTTGTCATAAATGGAAACTCCAATGATAATCTGAAGGCTGCTAAAAGCCTTGACTAGCCCCGAAGAAAGAATGCTGACATCATTCAGTATGAAAAAAAGCACATTTTTATTATTCATCAGTATAAAATATTCATCCATTTGCCAAAAAAGATTGTGCAACATAGTCCCAATGGCTGAAAAGTGCCTTGAAAGAGTGCAAAATAGATTCTTAGCTCTCCATTGGAACATCGTGTAGTTAGCACACAATTCAAGTACTACATCACGTTGCTATTATTAAGCCTTTGGATCCAATTAACTCGACAACACCACAGATTTTTTTCTCTCTCTTCATAACAAGACAAGAGTCATTGAAATCCGCCGTTATTTACGAACAGTGTGCGGCTGCCTTTTATTTTTTTCACTCAGCAGAATCCCGTGCAGCTACAAGTGGGCTGATTGTTGGCAGGGAGGCACAAACATGTCTGGTAATAGTGGGAGTACCTCCAAAATGGCCGCCGGCCAGGACAGTTCAGAATGTTCTGATGGGGACGATAAGGGAGGACCTCACGTCCTGGTAAAATAAAAGTGCTGTTTTCAATGTGGGAGTGTGAAAGATTTCACGCTCCAAGCGCTACTTTGTGTTTAGCACATGTCTGGCATAGATTGTTTTATGGCAACGGTAATGTTTTCTTAAAAGATCATGCCTCCCTTTTGTGGAGAAAATACATTTCATTCCCCTTAGATGTGACTTTGGATGTGTTGTTTTAGAAGATATTCCTCATTCTTTGATTAAGGAACACTGAAAAAATATATTTTATCTATCAAAAGCCCGTTTTACACCGTTTTCCACAACAAATTGGCTTTGTCTGTCAGACAGAATTTGCATGTTCATCTTTCACTGACTTTGACAGGGATAGATGTCCAATTCATTTTGATTGACAGAATGGAATGGACATCTATGCTCCTCAATGGCAGGCATTAAGTCAATTTATAAAAATATATGTTGGAATATTAGCAAGATTGTTTGAGTTAGGACTGGGCGATATGGAAAAACAAGTAAATTAAATACAATGTCTTTTTTCTCCATTTGTGCTGTCAGCCCCCATGTTAAAATAATAACTATATACAAGGAAATAATTTCTTATGAAATAATCTATTGAATAACTAGTTGGTAGTGAAAAAGAACCCCCATTTTATCAATCATTTGTAGTAAAAAAAACAACAACTTCTCACTCATAAAATTGATTTATCGCCCAGGCCTAATTAGGGTGTTGTAATTGGTGTGAAAGTTGGCATTCACCTTTTTACAGTAGAATCACACAAATGATACCAAACATGGAAAAAGTCAAAGAACAAACAATTCTTATTTAGGGGGTCCCCAACCCCTGCATAGGTTTGATTTTGGTCTCAACCTTTTAAAAAACCCAGTGTCCATAAACATTTTGGGTCACGTAGGCCATTTGGTGGCCTATGTGAACATCACATTTAGGGCATGTTTTGTGGACGCCATTTTTTTTGCCTGGTTCAAATCCTGTTTTTCGACTGAAATTATGGCTTTTCGCTAACACATTTTCTGTTTCTTAGGAAGAAGTCAATCAAAGTTGCATAGCAAGTAACCATACTGCTAACCAACTCAACAATCCAGATTTATTGCCACATTAGAAAAAATGAAATTCCAGACATGAGTAACTCCCGGTATTGCACAAAAACAACAGGCAACTGTGGCGTGAAAGTTCATGTTTTCCACCCGGAAACAACATGGCAGGTACGTGTCAGGTTTGGGATTTTTCTTCCATTCCCAAATGTAGAATTTTTCAAGATCCAGCAGTCAAACTCTCAAGTTATGTTTTTTCCCAGATCCTGAATATCCTGTCCCCAGACTTATAAGATTCTGTACAAAAAAAATGATCAAATTGTCATGAGCGCGCCTACACATCCACCGGGCAGTGCAGTTGGGCGGCATGCCTGCGGGGGCAGCAGGCGTGCAGCAAAACTTTGCGTATGTCTTTGTTTCTCAAGCTGTATAGCAGTGGGTTTAGCAACGAGCTAAAGGCAGCTGGCGCCAGGGTGGCATATGTGAACAGCGGCGGGCTGGACGCGTCGCCCATCAGCCCCCACAGCGAGAAAGGCATCCAGCAACCCACGAAGACTCCCAGAACGAGCACCAACCGCGAGAACCCTCGGCCGCCGCCGTGCTTGCCGGAGTACGACTGGCTGGATGGCAGGAAGTGCCTCTGGATGGCGATGGCGTGGGCGTGGCGTCTCGCCACCCGGCAGATGCCCACGTACAATTGCAAGGTGACGAGCACCACCACCAGGTAGCCGCTGCAAAGTAGCGATAGGTATGCCCGAGTGAGGGGCGGAGCCACCGAGCAGGAAGTGGCGTTGCCCAAGCAGTTCCAACCCATGGCGGGGGAAGCGCCCATGATGCAGGCACCCGCCCACACCAGGAGGAGTAAAAGAGTGGCGCGCCGACGGGATTCCCCTGAGCCGTACGTGAGGGCGTGGCTTAGAGAGAGGTAGCGGTCCAGGGCCACGCCCATCAAGCTGCACAGAGAGGCGGTTAACGAAGTCACCAGAAGACCCGATGTCACCAACTCGGACCAATCGCTGGGCGTCAGGCAGAACAGGAACAGGAAGCGGGTCACCAGGGCCACGCCCGCCAGAAGGTCGGCCAGGCCGAGGCTCGCTAGCAGCAGGAAGACGGGTGCGCGCAGGGACGGGGACGCCAAGATGGTGGTGACCACCACCGCGTTCTCGGCGGCAATGACGGAGCCGGACACGCAGAGGGCCACGCCCCAAGCCGTCAGTTGAAAAGGTGGGTTGCCCCCGTGGAGGTCCGATGTCGGGATGGCGTCCGCGCCTGAAGACTCCTCCCAAAACAGCTCGGTCACATTCGGGGTCATGGCTGCGACACCCTGAGAATTTTTTTGAAAAAAAGCACACGTTTACTTAAAGGCACAGACATGAATTTCTGTATACTTTTTACAAATGATTTTGCAGATCGTGTAATTTGCTTAATATAAGTACATTAGTCATTAATTCCAGTCATTTTTATTTCTATAGCAATAGGCCAATAAGAATTCCCAAGTTTAGAAGTTTAGCACAATGTTCGCTCAGATCTGGATTTCAATATTTTTCATATAAAATAGCCTTCATTGAAAGCTTCACTCCGCCTAATTTAATCTGTTATGCATTTGATAAGAACAAGATAATCATTTTTAAATTCTCTTTGATCTTGGACAGGACACTAACAAAACTGCTGCACCCCCGTTATTCTGGTAGGTATATGCATCAATTCTTGAAACCCTTTTTCTGTTAGAATAGATCTTTATTTTTTGACTTATTGTTGCCTGTAGGTTGAAAGTTAACCAGTAGAGGGCATTTGCGCTCTTTGATCTGATAAGATGTTTAATAAGGAGCCGGGCAGTTGGACTTAATATTCAAATGACTTGTTTACTTCAGCTAGTTTGTTATTTTGGTACCAGTAGTAACAGCTTTACAACTAGCTTGTACTGCATAGAAAAAGCTAACCGTACATATTTGCAACCTTTTTTATACTGTGATTGTATTGAATGCTTATATTGTCATTATACAAGAATAACGAGATTTTAAGCGTCACCGCAATGTGCAAAAATAACAGCAAACAAACAGACAAATAAGTAAATAAGTAGTCAACATAAGTAATAACTTAGGTGTTGTAAAAATCAAATAATGCCAAATATTGCTTTACATCTGATCTGTAAGCTGATCTCATCAAGTTAACAATGATCTATTATTGGTGACTATATATAGTGACAAATCTGAAAAGTGAAGACTTATTTTTTGACAAAATGTCCTCCAATTTACACAGGACGAGCTATTTTTTTATCCTGCTGTAATGCTTCTCATAGTAGCACAGCATGGATAGCTTTTAGAATTTTTCAATTTGGAACCGCTCGTTTGATTAACTGCTGGGGAGTGTTGTCCTCCTACAAATGTCCAGACACGATGTTCGTCCCACGGACACTTGGACATACCAGCGAGCCTCTCTAGTGCCAATTAGGTCGCTCTTGAAACGTCCCAGCGTGTACGTTAGTCATTGATATCAAAGAACATCAAAGAGGGTAACGCACGGGGGTTAGAGTGCGCCCCTAGTTGTGTAACCGTTGGGCCATTGAGAATGCGTGCGCATACCCCCCCTTTTTTAAATATATAAATAGATACATTAATTAAATAAATAAAAAAGGCCACCCTAAAAAAGGATTTTACCTTGTGTAGAAAAGAGCTCCTTTTCTTGCCTTGCTCCAAAACGTTGCAATCAAGTGGGCTGGTCTCTGTTTCTCTCGCCGTCCTTCATGGACCCAAATCGGGGAGATGCCCTCGGTGGTCCCTCTCCGGATCACCGGAGCAGCAGCAGCAACAACCCCCCCAAAAAATTAATCTCCTCCCGGTCGTTCCAAAGCAATGACTGGATGCTCGAGCCTCAGCGAGTCGTTGACTTGAGACATGTCGTGACGTCACGATGAGGTGGTCTCTGCCAATCAGGAGCCGAGGATGAAAGCGAGCGGAGGGGGTGGATTTGGAGTAATTTCATTCAGAAAAATGCGGCATAGAGACGGAGACACGCCCACTGCGGTGCACCGCCATTGTTGCCTGGGTTTTTTTAAGACACGTCCTTTCTAATCGCCTTTTTTTTGGTTTTTATTTTTTTTAAACCATGGTGCTGTCCGTGGTGCTGAAACGCAGCATTGACTCATGGGGACAGTCGAAGGTCATTTCATTAAGTACGCCTTCCAGTGACATTAGCTCGAAATATTGGGAACAGCTCTGTGTGATGCAGCAAGTATAGCTGAGATTTAGTTTTTCCATTTTTTTGCCATTAACAGTGATAGACGTCACTCGAATGAAGGTTGTGGTACAGGATTTTTTTTCATGATACGTATATATTTTAAAATACTAAATTGATTAATTTTTAGGGAGATGAGGCTTGATTTAAATATATAATTATCTAGATTTAATTTTTAAAACTGATTTTTTTTTTTCAAGTTGAGGGTCATATTTTCAAATGTTCTTTTAGATATATTTCATTTTTGGTTGCTTTTACTAATTCACTAATCTGATAGTTTTATTTATATTTTATTGGGTACTATGATCGAAATTTTGGTGCAATTATTAAAACAGTTTGTAATCCTAATTTTTTTAAATATTTTTTTCCTTCATTTTAATGTTTTGTTTTAAATTGTGACACTATTTTGTCATGTTTTATTTTTCTTTCAAATATATTTTTATTCTAAAGCATTAGCTTTGTTTCATTGGGTGTCCTCAAAATCTAGTATTCCTAATGAAGTAGCCAGTGTGTATATTATCAGTTGACAGTACCCACACATTTTTTTGGCAGGTTACAACTGCATTCGATCCTTCTATTTTAGGAGTTATGCAACACTTCCCTACTATCCTATCACATTTACTTTTTGCTGCACCCTTGTGGACTAACACGTCACAAGCAAATTAGCCCAAAACGCCATGTTTATTCAACATGGTAATCCTTGTTTAATGTTATTTTATTACCTTGCAGACAGAAGAAGGCCAGCGAGGCTTCCCCGGTTTGATGGCGAGCGTGGGTGCAGCATCACAAGTAGGCGGCATACAGCTTGCAGGGGTGTCACGACCAAATAAGGACATTTCCTGCCTATGAGGTGACGTCTCGCCGGGGAATCGTGAGACACTTGGTTTTATTCCTAAATCACCTTCACCCACTCAATTAAATATGTTATGAAATCATCGTAATAGTACTATAATGTTGCTTTATCATTCTAGGATTTACAGTGAATCGGGCAGGGGGGGCAGACTAGCAAATGTGTCGTGACGCTGGAAAAGAACAACTGCCTTTGATTTCTGGGTGAGTCAGAATAGTGGCACACTTTTATCATCTGCACACACGCTGTATGGTGACACCAAACTAACCTGCTATGCTTCATGTAAAAAAAAAAAATTAAAAAAAATACACACCCCTCTCCAAATCCAATGTATAGAGAATATAGTTAAATAATAGAACTAATGTTTTGTCATATTTTAACATAGGTATACAGTGTATACCTATGTTAAAATATGACAAAATTACTGTAACAGGATAGAAAATCCGTACTAATGTTATCTTATTTGCAGGAGTACAACGCAATGTTTTAGCTAGCTTTCGTTCCTGATCAAGAAGGCAAAGTTATTAAAACTACAAGATGCAATTTTTGGAGAAATTGGATGGGGAATGCTTTCCCATAGGTCACCTCCCATTAATTTTGTAGACATTTTCCAGTCACTTATATAGAAATTATTTTAAAAATCAATACAACAATGATTATTAATTTGAAATTATAAATATATTTGCTAATATTTACATTTTTTTAATGACCAAAACTAGTCACTTGCCCTAAGAAGGAATACATACAGGTGTTCAGTGTCAACATTTGAATAGCTCTCCACTTGTGGTCAATGTGTTTCATTTCACAACAAAAACAGTGTCATTGAACCTCATTAACACCCCCTAAGGGATCCTCATTGATTCTCCAAACCTGAAGTGTTCTTGTCATTGATTTTACTGTCACCATCATCTTTTTCATATTGACCAGAGCTGTTTTCATTCACAGATTCTTTCCAGTCACTGGCTTCACATCCATTTATGTTGAGTCCATTTTCAGCACCATCCAAATTCAACTCGACTGATTCAGAGCATCAAAAATATTTGTCTTTTTTGCCCAAAGCCATTTAATTTTAACCTTGAGAATCTGTCCAAAAGTCTTTGTTTTGAAAACAGTCCACATGTACCGACAATGTGTTTTGGTGTGTTTCAGGTGATCTGAGGTGGGTCTTTATGGTTGCCTGGTGACCAAGTTTGGATCACATTACACCCACACACACCCACACACACACACACACACCATCTCTCATCTTGCATTCATTGTCTCACCTCTCTTCAGCATTCAGCCTCCTGGACTATTTTTTGACTATTTATCATTTTAAAATTTGATTTATTATTCTTGCCAGCAAAATTTCATCAGGGATGCAGACTCTCTCAGTGAAAATCTTGGTCTGCACGGCGCTACTACTGGCGGCAGCGTCCTATGTACACTCGCAAGCAGGTAACAGTTGCTATTGTGATACTGTATGCTTTATTATATTGAAGGTCTGTCAATCAAAAGTATGACTTACTTAATGGACGCTTATGATTTCTTCCAGATTGCACTCAAGCTCAGTCATGTGACTTGTGCGTTGGCGAATCCATTCTCAACTTGACCGGCTGTGTCTGGAGGCTGTGTCCCGATGGTAAAATCGCCAAAACAACATTACAAATACACGCAAACAAAAAGAATACACACAGATACACACATTTTCACACCGACGTAATGCAGAAAAAGTGGCGTTAAAACAATTGTCATACATCACACTTCTTTGTAATGGTGGGAGTTTTCCGAAATGTGCGAAAAAGGCTACAAAAACATACATTTACAGTAATTCTAGCATGCGAGCTGCTGAAATATGAGCTGCTGTTTGTCACATGTGAATTATTCAACATTCCACAACACACACAAACAAACAAGCACACACACACACATGCATGGAAGTCATTGTTTGGTTCTCAGGTAACGACACGGGCATGTGCGTGACGGACGAGGGCAATGTTGCCGACAGTTCCCGGAACTGCAGCTGGACCCGAGTGTCGGAGCTATGCACAGGTATGGCGCCACCGCTAGGTGGAGCTCCTTTTTACGCCTAATGTTTTTTATTACGTCTTATAATGGGGAAAAATGTAAATGTCACTAGGTCAGGTTGCCCGCCCCTTTTTGTTTTGTCATAAACCCTTTCATAATTATGATTTTTTTCTAAATTACGTTCACATAGGAGAGGGCTCTCAAATGTTGGATGCAGGAGCCAATTGCGGGTAGCTGGACAACATATATTAGCCTTTGTTTGATATTCAATTGTAGAGTTATAACGTGTTGCGCACACAAAAGTAATAATATTTTTTTCAAAAGCCGGGAGCAGGAGAATTAGCTAGCTAGTGAATGCAAAATAGCGGACTAGCAATGAGTCATTCTTCTTGAGTTTTTTTTAAAATTTTATCTCTGTTGTCTTATTACTACTGTTGGTAACCCATTGACCGCCACTGACGTCCAATCCATAAAAGTCCGGGAAACCTTATCGTTCCAGTTCAAATAGATTCATCTATCACTTTCATCGTCAATGGCGGTGAAAGATTTAACACAGCTATTGTACTCGTTCAAATAGAGAATTTAACCACGTCTGCATTGTGCTTAGCACACACACACACACACACACACACTCGCTAACCCTTTGTGTGTCTCTTGTGTGCGCACAGTGGTGGAGACTGTTGCCGAAGGAGGCAGTGACTCAGGTAAATGAAAGCGGCCGGCGTCATTCCCTCCGCTTGCGTCAAGACCCCCCTCATTTGCATAACTGCTGAGCGTCTACTATATCGCAGGTGAGGACGGCAAAGCACGACCGCAGCTGGCTCCGGCCAGGTTCAACTTGTCCAGCTTCATCGGCGGCGTGCTGCTGGTGGTGTGCCTGCAGGCGGTCGGCGTGCTCGCCATGCGTTTCCTCAAGTCCAATGAGCAGAGCACCTACGATCCCATGTAAGATATCACACGTCCACAACATGCATGGCTTGAAATGAGTAAGAAGATGAATCATTCAGTCATTCCAGTGACTATCATTCGTTGGGTATGCATACACGTACGTACATAGGTCTATTTGTCAGTGTTAGATAACTCAAGAACGAGTAAAGGGATTATTATCAAACTTGCAGGATGCTCATTTTCTGTGTTAGAAATGTCAGAAAGGGAATTTGGTCCTAACTTATTAACGGACACAAAATTTCCCGGATAGATGATAGGCTAGGATAAGAAGAGAAAGTCAAAGGTCAAGGTCATAGAGGTCAAATGGTTGGTGCTTTGAATGAAATTGAAAGTACTCTATTGTTGAGACTGCATTCGTTGTAGTTATTGACTTTATCTAATATGACAGTTAAGAGAAATTGAAATATCAATACTTATTTTTTAAATATTCCCATTGTAATAACCGCAGTCAACCAATTTGTATTTAGTGAGGGTGACCAGTTATTACCAAAAATAAGATATACATCTATTAAAATGTTTTTCATTCACATTTGTGAATACAGCAAAATATGCAATTTCATGCACTTATATTTTATTAGCTTGCCCTATTATTTTAAAATTTTCCATTACAATCCAATTTTAATATTTTCATGAGAAAACAATGCAAATAAATATAATGGAAATGACAATGTAAGAAATACATTGAAAAAAATTAGACAATGTTGGACAGCTTCCATTTTTCTTCGTGTTTCTATGAAAGATTGTTTTTTAGTGGACCAAAATGTGGCATTAAAATATCCCGCAATGCTTAGGAAATATTAGAATAGCAGCTGGCAACTTTTTTTTCAACAAAACTTGATCACACGTTGAATTGTGTCCCATAAATGATGGCTTCCTTGTGTGTGTGCAGAGAGCAGCCTCAGTGACGTGAACGGCAAAGGACAAGGAAAGGAGGAATGACTCATGTGTGACGACAAGACGTTGCGCTTTTACGATTGGTCGCTGTGACCCCCTGTCCCTCATTCTAGTAGCACCAAAACAAAACACTTGTGTGTATTTGTGTGTCGAATTTGTGTTCAGTGTATTTTCATGTCCATTGACTCGGCAGTCTTCTACGTGTGCGAGCATGCTAATGCTACATATTGGATTATTTTTGTTTATTTGGCAGCGTAGGAACATACATTTATTTTTCATCGCAAGACAGTTTATCCATAATATACGATATCATCATTGAGGCCTATGCGTTACAAAATAGCAGCATTCTCTTTGGAGAAGACATCTTATTCGTCGACAGTATTTTTATTTAGCCTATGAACTTCCCAAGTTCTGTTTTGCGATGCAGAACATTTCTGGCTTTGAATTTGCTAGCATAATTTGGATCAACCTAAATAAATGCTAATTACAAACGTAAAAATGTACAAAGTTAGAAAAACACCATGGAAGAGGTGCATATAAAAGAAATAGCAAATATTTATAAAACATGACACTGATGTGATGGGATAGTTTTTTTTTAGATATACATATATATTATAAAAAACTGTCTATACAATGTTTTTGAAAAAATACTAATCCTATCTTTGTTTTTCCAGATGGAGTAACTTGTACCAATAACTTTGTGGTGGAAAGGAAGTTTAATTCTGATACAAAATAAAACTTCCTGTTTCTTTTCAAAATAAAGTGCTGTCAACAAACACAGCAAAGTCTGTTCATACTTTCCATTTTCATGAACAGCTTGTAATGCAGAAAAAAAAGACAAACCCGTGATAATTTCAATTTTTATTACTTGTTTAATGATCAAACAAATGTTGCAATTACCCATCATTTATTCACAAGTGCCTGACAAAGTTGTTATGGTGGGTCGTACATACCACATGCATGTATCTGTTAAAGTCTCACAATTTATCCCCCGATTCAGGGTGTCCCCTGCCTCTGGCCTGAAGTCAGCTGGGATAGGCTCCAGCACCCCCCGCGACCCTTGTGAGGATAAGCAGTTCCAAAAATGAATGAATTAATGATTGCCACAGACATTCATACCCCAAAAGCAAAAGGTAGATTGAACTAAGACGTTAGTCGTGATGCATAATTCAGCATTGTTACATGTTAAATTCCAGTTTACTGTTTTATTTTTGAATTTCTTGCCCAGGTTGGAAAAGAACCCCCAAATGAGGCCTCCATCGCCTCGCTGCCTGGACCAATCCCAAAAAGGCTTGAATGGGCCTACACAGAACCACAGTGACGCTGGATCCTGTCCAAATTTGTTGACAAAAGAAGAGCAACAATGTTGTTGTTATTCGTATGGACACTTTATTCATGCGTTTGAGTTCACACGCACACACACACAGTAACGCCCCGCCCACAGAGTGTAGGGCGTGGTCACCAAGACCACAACGTGCACACACACAATACAGAAAGGGTACACGACAAGCTGAGCACAAGTTTGCTACAAACTTTTCACACATGGACCCCACTGAGACTGTCCGTTAAAAGGTAAAGTAACGCCATTTTTTGAGTTTTGTTGTTCTACTTTGCAAACGCGTTTTCTTTCACGGCAACAGGTGTTTTGTCTCCCGCGTGTGCTGATTATCAAGACGGTAAACACGACAACAATTTTATGCGTGTAAAGGCGAACAAAGAAATGAACATGTTGATAAAAGAGACGTAAACAAGGTGAAAAATGCCCAGGAAATGCCGTTTGTAATTTTTTATTTAGATTTTATTATGCGTCGCCGCAGGTCGATTTAAGTTCCGGTTAGACCTACTGGGTCGCTTTCACTGCGCATGCGTCAATTACATCCTCAACAGCCTGCAGGCAACTCACACAAATGCTATACGTGCAGTTTTAAAAGTGAATGTTAGCAGGAAGTACACAACAAAAAAAGACCCAACTACACTGAAAAGCATGTGAATGAAGCAATGAGGAAATAATGGGAAGATTTGCTGTGTCACAGTTGTCAATGAATAATGAATGAACTCATAATTGGTCGTGGTCATTTAAGTCTATTAGAGCTAACACCACCATGTTACTTTCTGCTTGGAAATGACTATCAGAGTACAAGTAAACCAAGGAGGAAAACTTAGTTGATACTATATTAACATGGATTTGCACTTTACGGAATTCACTTGTAAATTATTTGTGCAAATGACTCACAAAAGGTGAGTATTGAGCCTTTAGGGCAGGGGTCGGCAACCTTTTTGATGGAAAGAGCCATAAACAATTCATATTTTTTAAATGTTAATGATTGAGAGCCATGCTCCAAATTTAAAAGTCAACATACATGAAAATGTGTGCCTTTTTTAGTCACTTCGCCACTTTTAAAGTACAAAAAGTCTCTGAATTATTTTGACAACATTGTTACATTGTTGCTAATCAATGAGTATCAATAAGAAAATCCATGCAAAGGAGTGTAATGAAAAAAAAAAGATTATAAGGCGCTGGGGTAGTGTCAATGCCATAATACTAACGTAACGCTCCTATTCTTGCGCTTTCTCACCAGCATTTTCTATAGTTTACCTCACAGGTTAGTGGAGCGCCATATGCACCCATCAAAAGAGCCATATGTGGCTCCCGAGCCATAGGTTCCCTACCCCTGCTTTAGGGCCATCCATCCTACTTTATGCCAAAAATAGAATTTGTGCAATTCATGATATTTTTTTTCCGGATACAGGCAATGGAGGCAGGTGTGGAGGCCGAGGGTGGCGTGGGGGCGCTTGACCTAAGCTACCTGACGGAAGAGGAACAGGCGAACATCTTGCAGGTGCTGCTGCGAGACATGGAACTGCGACGACATGACGAAGGCCGCGTAAGGTCAGATGTGATACACAACATTGTTACGTACACCCTGCACTGCCGTGCATTCGGCTACACAAGCATATTAACTTCCTGACGATATTGACCCTAATAATGTGCTTTTGATTCATACAGCATCTCAGAAATACCACCTGCGATGATTTTTCTTAAGATTTTCTCTTCAAAGTAACACATTTGTACTCCCTATTCAAAACTAAAAATGAATATGGAGGTGTAATTTGTGAATATACGCGAGGAATTGTAAAATTCAATCATTTCAGGGTACGGCTTATATGCGAGTAAATCCGGTAGATGAATGAGACCTTTTGCTTCAGGGACCATTTAATTTCAGGAAGTTCTTTTTTGTCTGAGAGATTCAGGAAATTATAAAAAAATGTCCCTTTCCACTACCTCTAAATACGATATTAAATTCTCATCCTGAAATTGTTCAACATTTGAGTCTCGTTCAAGCGAGGTAAACGATCGAGGACGAAAAAACAGGACACACCTAAATGCTTTGGCTTCTTAATGACGTGCACAATGTCATTTAAATAATTGCCTGATTATCTTCAAGGATAACCAAACAAGAAGTTTGCCTTCATGTGTGTGTTTGCTGTGTCAACAGGATGCTAGAAGAGTCCAGAGTCGACCCGGCACAGCTGCACTCGCAGTCTGGGGCGTGGTTCTGCGAGGCGTCCAGCAGGCGGCACCGAAACAGAATATCCGGCACGGAGCTGGTGCGCGCCACCATACGCAGGCGCCCCCCAAAGTCCAACGGTCAGTTTGTGCTATGCCGATACAGTGGTACCTCTACTTACGAAATGAATTGGCTCCAGAACTTGTTTTATAAATTTGATTTTTCGTAAGTGGAGCAGCATTTTACAGTGAATTAACATAGTACGTTCCTTAATTTTTAATACTGGCCAATATTAACCTTTTAGTGAAAAGGCGGACTTGGCTCAAAGCATGACAACATTACCAATCGACAATGATGTTTCATTTGCTAGCAGTGACCGATACGGTCTGGATTAGAACTGAAATGGGGAAGACGATCGGTTTAAAAAAATAAAAAAAATCTTGTACAAATGTTGTTATATGGCGTACACAATATGAAATTATCAAAAGCCGTATAAAATAAGGGGAAAAACGTACAAGTTGAAAGGTATGGGATACACTTGCCAGTTAGCCGCAGGGCACCCAGAGAGACAGACGACCAGTCACACTCACAATCATACTCGCCGGAATCGAGCCTGTGGCTGCCTGCACCGAAGCCAGGCGGGTGAACCACTACACCGTCAGGCCGCTTATATTGTAACAATAACTGTTATTTGACAGTGTTTCGTAAGTTGAAGCATTCGTAAGTAGAGGTACCACTGAATTCTGTTTTTTCTAAGTTTCTTACAAAAAACGGAGGATATTTAACTTTTTTTTGCGTCTCCATAGTAACCGTGGCATCAGTGGTCAAGATGCACAACGGCGAAAGCGCGGAGGAGGAAACGTCAAGCAGCTCTTCTTTGCAAGTGGCGGCGGAGGAGATGCCATTGATTGAGTCGGCGGCAGAGGACAGCCCACAGTTAGTATCAAAACAATTGAGAAAGTTATCATTAGCATTTTTATGCTACCAGCAAGAAAAGTTTAGTTCCATGTTAAAGTTTCATGAGATTTTGTCAATCTTTTGGATGATTTTCAGTCAACCATCCGGATGTGGTTCCACATCCAATAGGAGAAGTGCAACATTGGTATGTAATGGAAACCTGGCTTTGACATTTACCATAATTTTTGTACTATAAGCCGCTACTTTTTTCTCCATGCTTTGAACCTAGCGGTTTGTGTGTGAATAATACTTTTCTGTACCGATTTGGTGAGTGCGTCTTATAGTCTCAAAATTACAGTAATCATGTATATTTTCCCAAATGCTGTTACATTATTACATTCTTTTTAAACTGCGTTTCAATAGGTGTACTCATATATCCTATTTTTGCTCTCAAGTTAAAGAAAACAAAAACAAAACAAAAAAACAGGTAAGTTGCTGGAAAAAATAGTTATGGTTTGCTTTAGAAGGGGATTATGTTTGTCCACCCATATAAAAAATATGTTTTACTCGGACTTTAGAACCCAACCTAAAATTTTCGGGTCACAAGAAGAAAATGTATGTAAATTGGCACACAAATTAAATATTAAAATATCCACTCACTTTTTTCTATATTATTTAAATACGCATTAGATTCACAGCCCCACATTATCACCGACAGCTCAGCTTATGTTTGGAGCAGACGTTTGTTAGCGACAATAAAAACAAGGAAGAAGAATAATTTGAAATAAATGAATGAATAAATCAGCAAAATTATTTGTCACACATGTGGCAGGAGATAAAAACTGGCCAATTTAGACTGCAGACTGAGGGGGATGAGCCAAAAGTCCACCCACCACCAATGTTGAAATGATCAACACAGGCCTAGAATGCCCTCTTGTGGTTTAGTGTAAAAATAAAATATGAAATGATGTTATGTGTGAATATTTTCACACAAGTCACACCCCCAGCCAAACTATTACAAAAAATGGTGCCCTATAGTCCGGAAAATACGGCAATCACAAATAATTTTGCAATAGCCCTGATTCAACAAAATTAGTGACTAAAAATTTATATGTATGTATATGTATGTATATGTCTGTATATGTCTGTATATGTCTGTATATGTATGTATGTATATGTATGTATGTGTATGTATGTGTATGTATATGTATGTGAATGTATGTGTATGCATGTGTATGCATATGTGTGTATGTATATGTATGTGTGTGTATGTATATGTATGTGTGTGTATGTATGTATGTATGTGTATGTATGTGTGCATGTATGTGCATGTATGTGTATGTATGTATGTATATATGTGTGTGTATGTATGTGTACGTATGTGTGTATGTATGTGTACGCATGTGTACGTGCGTGTGTGTGTATGTATGTATGTGTGTGTATGTGTGTGTGTGTGTGTGTATATATATGTATATATATATTTATTAATTTATTAACTTATTTATTACCCATTTATTTATGTCTAAAATGTCTTTTCCTGTGTCAGTATTCTCACCCTCTTGCTACTGTGACAATGACATTTCCCGAATACGGGATGAATAAAGTAATCTAATCTAAAAAATGGTAGCATCATCTCAATTTTTAAAATGATTACAACTTGAAATTTTTCCTTTTTTCCTTTGTGGGCCACAAAAAAAAGGTGACACCAGCGCTCTAGAATGACTCAATCTTTGTTTTTTGTGTCATTTAGGAAGCCCATCCACATCACAAGAGGGATTCTATGTCTCTTGGCAGTATTCTAGCAGAGCAGGAACCCTCATCTTTGAAAAAAAACACCAATTCCTACTCCAGCTATTCGGTATATATTCACATTCTTAATGGATTTATCGATGAGTCAGCACAGAGTGACGCAAGTTTCTCTATGGTGTGTGCTGTGCGTAGCTAAGCGGCGGCATGATGAGTCTGTTCAACTCGGGAGTGTTTGGCGTGGTGGAGGTGCGTGGCCGCGTCCAGTTCTCCCTGGCCTACGACGGCCACAAGGGAGAGCTATGTGTCAAAGTGCACCGCTGTGAGGATATCTCGGCGGCGACTGACGAGAACCGTTCTGACCCGTGAGTGTCGGTCGGCGTGCGGTAAAAGCTTTGTTTTTATTCATTTGCTTCTCGTCCAATCAGAATCCAACCTCTGTCTATATGTCAGGGGTGTCAAACACAGTTTAATTCGCAGGCCACGTTCATGCCAACTACTAGATTTCATGTATTTTTGGCCATAATAAGGTAACTGAATGGCCGCCGTTGATGGCGCTAGACGTCACATCCACTTTGGAGGAATGTTTGTACATTTGGTTCTAGTAGTCAAAATTGATTGGACACCTAGCCCCGTCAATGTCACCGAAAGATGACCATCCATCCACAGCCGGTTTACGTTTTAAGTTAAGTTAATTGGACCTTTATCGTTGGCAATGGCAGGCAGTGAATTCATTTTGCAATGTTTGTACTTTCTGTACATTTGAGATCATTTCCTATTGATTTTGGGGGAATTTTCGGGCTGCTTCCTGTGTGTTGGTTGCTTTCTAATGTGTTTTGGCCTTTTAGAGGGGATTTTCTGTTGGTTTTGGAGCATTTTAAGGTTCTCCGTTAACTCATTGGCTGCCATTGACGGCGCTGTTTTGACTGCAGCGGGCGGAAGAACGAATATGACTGCGGATAAGAAATTCAACAAAGTGCAATAGTGCACGCACTTTTTAAGTTTATTAATTAAGATGCTTTTTGCTGGGAAGTTCATGAGAAAGTTGTTGCCTTCCACTGAGGACTTTCATTTGTTGCTCGGCCATGTTTTTATCTCCAAATCTCTCACTATCAAGCTAGGTCTCATGTTGCTGCTTTTCAGATACGTTAAATGTTACCTGCTCCCCGATATGACCAGTCGTAGCAAAAGGAAAACGGCAGTGAAGAAGCGGACGCAGAACCCTGTTTACGACCAAACGCTGAAAGTAAGACGGGTGTACAAAAAGAATTCCAAAAGCTTGATTGCATTCATTAAAAAAAGTCTGTTTTGAATGTGAATGAAGCGTACCTAATATTATGGCCGTTATGTATCCGTGCAGTATGCCAAATGCAATTTGCTAATAGTATCAATGTTTTCTGTCGCTGGCCAGTACAAGGTGCGCAAAAACGAGTTGAAAAGCCGCACCCTGAACCTGTCGGTGTGGCACGCCGAGCCCCTGGCCAGGAACGTGTTTCTGGGCGAGGTGGAGGTCCCGCTGGGCCTGTGGGACTGGAATTGCATGCAGCCGTTCTGGCAAGACCTCCAGCCACGGGTGGGTGACACACAAACACACACACTGGATGATGCTTGATTAGGAGAACCGTTAATACTTATTGGACTCTTTTATTGGAGAATCTTCAAACTTTACTCCCCAAAAAAATATTACAAACCAATCTGATTTGATGTAGTTATCTGCATGGATTCCTAATAAAGTGTCCTATTACATCATTTTTTTGTGCCTCGCTAGAGAAGACACATCTCCGCCCTCCGCTTGAGAATACGGAGACACACTTTGAATTTCAACTAAGCTTCTTTATGTAATCTTTCCGCGGCAGTTCTTCTTGGGAGCAGAAAGCGCTACCACTCGGGGGACTCTCTCATTCTCCATCAAATTCATCCCAGAAGGATTTGAGGGTCAGCAAAGCCAATATATAAGCTTTTATACCTGAATACAGCCCACAATGACGAATAACATCCCATTGTGATGTGCTTCTCAAGGTGGTCTGCCGCTCACGGGGGAGCTTCACATTTGGCTTCAGGAGGCTCAGGGCCTGATGTCGAAAAAAGGGGGTGCCATTGACTCGTTTGTCAGAAGGTTTGTCTCTATTTCCATTGGGTCATTTTTTTTTCGTGCTTGTCATAAGAAATGGTCAACTGGTTTTAGAACTGGAGGGAATTTTAAATGCAACCCTCCAATAATCCACTTAGGTTTTCAGAAATAAAATGTAAAAATATACTAATTATGCTTGAACTTTTTAAATCATTTTAGATGAAAGTAGCGAAACACTTACGCTTGAATTGACATCATTTTTGCAAAAGAATGGGTCATACAAATTTAACTTTCTCATTTTTTTTAAAAAAGTAGTTGGACTTAATGCGTCTTTTGCATATGATCAAAATAAGACATTTCTACATTTTTTCCAAAATTATTGTGGGAATGATTTTGAAAGCCAAGTTCCCCAAATCTAATATTCAGGTTTTAGTTCAATTCAGTGCACACGTTGGGAACAATTTATACCGTTTTAAATCTTACAAAAATTCACACATCAATTTGAATATTTTTAGTTTTTATTTGATTTTTTTATGATTGCAAATACATTTAGTTCCAATGAAACATTTTCAAAATGCTGCTTATGCCTATAATTTTTGTCCCATAGACATTAGCTACACAAATAGAAAATCACAGCCAAAATTTGACAAAAACATCCCCATAGTATATTTTCTCTGTTCCCATTCAACTACCAAAAACATGTCTATTCACTCCTGTTAATTTCCAACTCCGATCTGTACAAAAACTCATTTGGTTGTCATTATTTTTTTACGTAATCCGCTGTAGTGACCAGGGAATATCCCTAAATCATCAGAACATGAACCAAATGGCCATCTTTCAGTGCCATTGATGGCACAAAACGTCCATCCAGTTTGACTGAGGGGTGCGAAAGAACAGTGGCAGCCAGTAAGTTAACAGGAAAGTGACCCCAAAATTAAGAAGTAACCAAAAATCTAGTGCTTGTGATTTAGAGATCAAATCATCCCTACGCAATTTTTTTCTAGCTTTCCTAACCTTGTCATATGTAAGTTTTTCCTCTTAATTAGCAACAACAGCTATCTAAACAGGTAGCTTCCCTTCCTGAAAACAACCCAACATTAATATGAACCTGCAACTCTGTTACTGTGCATTTGGCAAATAAAGTAATCCCTCAAATATCGCAGTTAATGTAGAACAGACATGGTCGCGATAATCGAAAACCCACAAAGTAGGGTAACCCCTATTCTAACTTTTTTTTCAGTAGTCGCAAGAGTGGCTTCCGTTTACGAGTTTCACTGTGGATTTTCATTTTTATGAACTTTAAAAAATGTATTTTGTATAATTAATAGTGGAAAAATATCGCTAAATAGTGAATTTGCGATAATCGAGGGATTACTGTATTGCAACGATCAATTAAATCTGATAGGCATTTTACTATCCATCTGTAAATTAAGATGACACATTGACAGTTTATCTTTTGCGCATCAATGTTGACTATGCAGCATAAAAGCTGATCCGCAAAGGCTTATTTTCCCAGAATTTTGAAGCCAAAATGTCCTCCAAATCTGAAATGAGCCTTACCTGTGATCAAAATTCACCGTCTTTTCGTCCCTTCTACCAAAAGTTACATCCTGCCAGATGCCGGCTGCCAAAGCGGGCAGAAGACGCAGATGGTAAAGCGCTCCGTCAGCCCGTCGTACAACCACACCATGGTCTACGATGGTTTCCAGAGCAGCGACCTGGAGGAGGCCTGCGCCGAGATGAGCGTGTGGCATCGCGAGGGCCTCAAGACGCATATGATCGGCGGGATTCGCCTCAGCTGCGGGACCGGTAAGACACACTACCCGGAAAGTAGGCCAAAACCTAAAAATATGGTGCACAGTCGATTGGTCGCCGGTCTTTTGGTTGCCCGGAAGGTTATTGATCATTCCCATTTAAATCGTTGCTCAAATTCCCTAAATACAAACTGCGAATTACTATTTAGTCATACTTGATGCTCTAGTAATTATTAGGCTAAAGAAAAGCTCCAAATTTCCCGGACTTTTATTGTTTTTTGTTGGAGAACTTGTTAAGACCCTGACGGACGTCGCTTCTTAAAGGGACAACGCATGTACATACAAACTCTTGTACACTCACACGTCGGCTCCGTGAAACTGCTCATGGCCATTGTTGGCTTTTATTCATGCGTAGACCGTGTTGTTTTACCTTTTTTTGTCGCCGGTCTTTTGGTCGCCCGTTGTCGCGGTCCGGGTGACCAAAAGACCGCGACCAAAAGACCGCGACCAAAAGACCGGCGACCAATGGACAGCGACCAAAAGACCAGCGACCAATCGACCGCACACGAAAAATATAACTGATGTCCCGTCCGCGAGTAGGTCACAGTTACGGCGAATCCGTCAGGTGGATGGACTCCACGGATGAAGAAATTTCCGTGTGGACTTCTATGATAAGTAACCCGAACCACTGGATAGAAGCCAGCTTGCCCATCAGGACAAACCTGACGCATCGCTCCTCCAATTGACGTGTATGTGGACTGAAAATACTTTTTATCTTTTTAATAATTCCTTCCAGAGTAGATATTGGACATGAATGAGGCGGCTAGACTTTGCCTGCATTTACTTGTGTTGTTTTTATTTAGCAGCTATGACCATGTGATCTCCTTTTTATGTGATTAAATGTTGAACCTGTTTTTCCTGCTTGCTTATTAAAGGTTGCTCTTTAAAATGCAAAATCATAAGCAAGTCAGATTTAAAATGCAACATTTTTTCTGGTACTGTCAATTTTGATAAATTGTGACCAATTCTATTATGATTTACTTTGGCTAATCCCGGTCGAAGTGTGTCAACCTAGATGTAAAATAGACGATGAGATCTGGTTTAAAATGGCCTAGCTTTGCCAAAATATCCATTCAACTCAATGCAGGCAAACAATGCAAAATGCAATAGGCAGGTTGACAGATACTGAGATCATAAGGCTATTTTTATGCAGTCTTTATCCTCTGTGAAGAAAAGATAACCTTATTTTGGTGACTGGTATTGCCCCCAAGTGGCAACATAAAACATTGTAGTGACAGATTATATCATATCAAGTGAGAGTGAAATTGCTTAATACTTTACAAGGCACTTAAAAAAATCAACTTTTTAAGGCCATAGCCAAAGTTTTTTTTTTTACATTTTTGTTTTGTTTTTGTTTTTTTAAAACCTTTCATGGCACGTCAACACTAAACGCCCCATTTTGACGTGGAAGTCTACTGTTGTTAATTGTTTTCAATATGAATATTTTACTTAAAACATACTTTGACCTGTGACAAGCTAAGCTAATGATAACCTTTGAACAGTTTTCCCTGAACGAGTTAATGTATACTTTATTGATCTATTTATGACAAAATATTACATTAAAATATTCACATTTTAAAAATACCTTAACAGCTTTATATATATATATATATATATATATATATATATATATATATATATATATATATTTCAAATACCAAAACAAGAATTGTGAACATATAAACTTTTTAAAAAAGTTTTAAATCGCGCATAATTAGCAGCAACGCATTACATGTGTGTTCTGACGTCATCAAAGCCCTGGAATAGAGGACGAGAGCGGAACGCGACGACTTTTCAGTAAAACTTTACATTGTAATTCACGCAGGGCACCCCTCAAATTGCTGTCGTTAAATAAAACACACATTTTAAAACAAAATATTCATTTCATACTCTCCCCGACCACTGAAAAGAGAGAAAAGAGTTGAAGCGTGTGCTCGTTGGGGAGCTTCCCCCAACTCTCCCCTCCCTCCCCGGCCTCCCCCCCTCATTACCCCGGCAACGAAGCCTCTGGTTGCCCATTGGATAGTTAGATATGCCACCGCGGTAGTAAGATATGACGTTGTCCAGCCAGGTGAACTAAGACATTCCATCCAAGAACAATAAAAGTTGTATGGTCGTGTTCATTTACGTTGTGTCTCCCCGCTAGGTGCTTTCTAAAGTGACTCCAAGTCAACTTCCGATTCCAAGTCGTCCTTTTTGAGGTTCAACGGAGGGATAAACATGTCCAAGAGGCTTATCCAAAACCTCGCCAAGATCATCACGAAACAAGTGGACCACTGTGAGTAGCAGATGTGCTAAAATGCTAATGTGGCTAACCCTGTTCAGGAGGAACAAAAGTGCACATATTGACGGAATTATTCATGAAACCAAGAAAAAAACGCGTTTGGGTATATTTCACCTATATTTAATAACAAAATTAACAGTCTATTAGATTAACTTAAACCTTAATGGGGAAAAAACAATACACAGCTAAAGTTTGACATAAAGTTCCCCATGTCTAAAGTAATTGGAAATAACCTGATATTTTCCCAAATTTATTAGAATGTGCAGTGAAATTAACAGTATGTGAACTAAAAATTCATCACATTTCCTAAAATAAGTGACCCTTAATTAGCTCAGTGCCAGCCACTGACAACGATAGACATTCACGATATAACATATATATAAACAATACTTAATCCCTTTAAAAAAAAAAAAGGAAGGTACATTTTTGATAAGTGCATTCTGCTATTTTGAATTCGATATTGGAACAAATGATGATGAAAATGAAGGGATTGTTGTACATTTTTAATAAGTTTACATTTTTCTACACAATTCAATCGGTTAGCATTAGCATTGTTTTTTTTCCCCAATTCTAGTTTTCCTCATCTTGTTATATTCCGTTATTTAATAACCTTGATCATGTGTACCCTCTTTTGTCTTTCCAGTCAGTCAAACAGAGATTGAATGCCTTCTTCGTGAATTTTACTCTATAATCGGACAGACGACGAACACTGGGAAGAACACCTTGGACGAGAGGAAGTTCCGAGGCATATTGACAAACGAGTTTGGGCTCACCAACAACACCATCATGGAAAGAGGTAAATCACCTTTGACAGATGGAGGCCATCCTCGTTTGGATCGGAGCGTGACGCATGATCTCATTTGCAGTCTTCAAGACGTTCGACAAGGACAACGATGGCTTCGTCAACCCTAAAGAGTGGGTGGAGGGCCTCTGCGTGTTTCTCCGTGGCACTTTGGATGAAAGAATCAAATGTAAAAAAAAAAAAAAAAAGAAGATAAAAACGGATAGGGATGTTCCACTTTTCTTGCTAAGCCGTCTTCTCCCTCTCCTAGATTGCTTTCGTGTATACGACCTCAGCGGGGATGACTACATCTCGAGGGAGGAGATGCTACTCATGGTGAGGAACTGCCTAAGGCTTCACGGTGAGGAGGATCCTTACGACGGCATCAAAGACCTGGTGGAGATCACGCTCAAGAGGATGGTGAGATGTTTGGCACACCGTCTCTTTATTAATACCATAAACAACACTGTTCCTGTTTACAGGACCACGACAATGATGACAAACTGTCTTTTGATGACTATGCAAAGTCAGTGAAAGACCTCGACATAGTCCTTGAGGCTTTTGGGACATGTCTACCCAATGCCACAGTAAGAAGCTTACAAGTAAATGTATGGACAACACACTAGGTGAAAAAGTTATTGATTTTAGACCTCTTTTTTGCAGAAGATTGAGATGTTCGAGCAGCGTGTGTTCAATGAAAAAAAGGAACGCAGATGAAGTCTACAAGCTAACAACTTAAAAGAAAAACCAAAAAAAACATTCAAATTAATGTTTTTTTTTTGTAAATAAGAGGCCTTTAATATTTTATTTATTTTACCAAAATATTTTTTTTTACATTTTTAATAAACACCCATGTTTGCTTTTGGCTGCAGTGAATCAAACTTCATTGAGTTTCTCTATTGGGAAAACAACATGGGGATTATTTTTTATTATTTAGATTTAAAAAATCTTTCATTTCAAGAAAATGCACACTTTAAATTAAAAAAAGTTCTATAAATAATCATATTTAGAGTTAAACAGATTATAGTACTACTGTCATTTGAATCTCAAAGTCAAGGGGTCTTATTTTGAAAAGTGAATTCCCAGAGCCATCCTTTTTTTGTCTTAGAATTCAATTTAGATGCCTCCATTAATATGGGTTTAAAATTCACAATTATTGTAACATTTACTTAAAAACACTACGAAAAAATAGTAAAAAAAACAGTTCAACACTTCAAAATAAAAGCTCGCCGTGTTTGTCGCCCTAGTGTTTGTTTTTCTTATGCGAGTTAACCCCTATGTCTTATTCTGAAATACTATTCGATGAGGAAAAGAAATAACGTAAATATCAAAATTGGCCTTAAAACAATTTTTCTATTTAAGAAATAAATGGCTTTAATCACAAAGCTTTTACTTGGGAAAACGCCAAGACGAATGTTTTGATGACTTGTTCCTGCTATTTTGGCGGAAATAACTTTCCCTTTACTACACTTCAAAATAATATAGCTCTTGCTCAGTTTCGAAAGCGGCTACGTAGCGGGCTGCTAAACGAATGAGGTTTGTTTTGAAAACAACACCTGGGCTTCCTCCTTCTAAGCCAATCGCAGTCAGAGCGCACGAATGGAGTGGTTTGCTCATTAGCCCGAGTAACTTCCCGTGTCAAATTTACCCATGCTGAAGACAAAATGTTCAGCGGCATTCAACCCGTAACGGTTGTCTTTAACAACGCCAAAAACTGTTTCCTTCATGTGCCTGCAAAGTTAATTTCTCATCTGTCTCTGAGCGAGGTAAGCTAACTACAGTTAGCCTAGGTTTCCGCATTAGTTTCCTACTTGAGACGCACCTGGCGTTAGGAATCTGAATTCGTTGACCTTTAATACAGTTCAAATGTGAGAGGCTGAAAATCATCCAGTCTTAATGTAAAAGAATTGGACGTCTATTGTTGTCAATTGTAGGAGTTAACTGAAATTAAAAATAAAACTACTAAATTAAGTCTAGTAGTAGTGCCATTTTGGTTTTAATCATTTAAATGTTAATATGTAATTTTATTAACATTCCATGATAATATTTATTATTCATGATAATAAATAGCCAAAACTCATCACCTAGGCCTATGTGATGTCCATTTTTGTGGACGCAAGGTATTTTGAGTTTTATTTTTAATCTTTTAACCAAAAGTGATTGCTCAATAAAGTTTTAAATGACATTAACAGAGGCAATTCCATATTTCCATAATTCCCGTGCAAAACAGGGTCCTTATATTCTTGCACGTCACATGTTATTCTTTATTGTAATGCACATGTGTCAAAGTGGTGGCCCGGGGGCCAAATCTGGCCCGCCGCATCATTTTGTGTGGCCCGAGAAAGTAAATGATGAGTGCCAACTTTCTGTTTTATGATGAAATTCAAATGAAGATTGTAGATTATTTCCTGTTTCCTCATTTTAAATCAATAATTGCAAAAAATTGTATTAATTTGAATGTCCAAAAATGATCTATCGATTAGAACTATCGAGAAAGCTGTCAATTTAGATTAATTTTGGCAGTCTAGTTGGAAGACATAACGGCCCTCCGGATGTAACACCCCTGCTGTAATGGATCATTAATCAACAATTTCATTGTTTTAACCCCCACTTCTTGATAAAAAAGTAACTTGTCTTCCATCACAATCTACCAACAGGTTTAAATAAATCAAGTCAAAAGTGCAACAAGATGGAATAGTTCCTTTTGTGAGCAAAGAGGGGAAATTTGAAACTATTGTCCTAATAGTTTAATTGGTTTTGAACTCTAAGTTATGACAATAATTATCATTTAAACAAATTGAACTAATCATGTATGTACAATACAACATAGTGTTCCCTTGCCATTTTGCGGTTCGATTTTCTTTATTAGAAGATAATTACAGTAATAATAAGTACTAGCCTGCAAAACATTTACTGGTAGGCCCACAAAAAGTACAGTACTGCTAGGTTATGTTACAAAGTGTAATGTATAGTGCACAGTACATCAGAAACATTTAATAAAATATGTAAATACTAGTCTACAAAACATTTACAGGTAGGCCTCAGACAATACTGGCAATACTTCAGAAGGGTAATTTACAGTATACAGTACATCAATTACTTTTGACAGGAGTGTATGGGAGGTTTATATATTGGCAGAGGGAATAATGATGGTGCGTGAATATTTTAAAAAATTAAATTAAATTAAAATGTTACGTATACTCTATAGTGTGTAATATGTATATGGTTCCTATTTCGTGGAAATTCACTTAATACGCATGGTTTTGGAACGGATTAACCGTGAAAATTGAGGCAATACTGTATTTATGCTATTCCTGTTTCATTTGGAATTGTTGTGTAACGTCAGCGATTTGTGTCATAGAACCAGGCTTTGGAGTTGTCCTGGAGTCATGATGGACCTCCTGTTTTCCTCAGCTGGACTCTTAACTGCAGCTCATCCAACTTTGACAGCCACCATGTGGAGCTATGCAGGCATCTCGCAGAGAAGTTGGGCCTGCTAGAAGGAGAAGAGGTAAAAGTCGGCTTTTTTCATGCAACCGCTCCAGGTTGATGGAGGTGTTGTTTCTCAGGGTTTTGTGAGGGTGTGTCAGCAAGTATCATCGGTGCATCAAGTGTTTGTGGAACCACTTTCGGCTGATGACTGGGAGATTTTGGTATGTTCTCGGGTGGCTTTTTGAAGCAAAAATGTTGCGTCGTGATTGATATTCGTGTGTCCTGACTTTTCCAGGAGCTCCACAGTGGTGTGCTTGAGGAGCATTTTCTGGATCAGATTAGAGTGGTATACCCGGATGCTGTGTTACCTGTGTGGGTGGACAGCTACACAGTTATATACATCCAGATAGGTAAAAAAAAAAAACAATAACCAGTCTTCCCTCGATTATCGCGACTTCACTTATCGCGAATTCACTTCATTGCGATTTTTTTCTGCTATTAATTATTGATAGATCTGAAAATACAACTTCAGGAACAGGTTAAGAAAGAGTGAGATCAATTTAATAAGAAATAGGTTTATTACCAGACTGCAGGATGGAGGGAGAGAGAGCTCAAACAGCTGCGAACACGCTCACAGTCTGTTGTCCTTGCAACTCTCTCTGAATGAACAGTGGGTCAGTCTTTATATAGGAAAACAGGGTAATATTTCTAAGACAGCGATGTAGGACAAAGTTTATGTAAACAAACTTTTAGGCTGATATGGTTAGACCTTTGCAGGGCTAAGTTGTATGCAAACACGATATTTTTATAGCTCACACAAACTGCCGCAGCCTATCTTACATTGTGCGATCCGAACAAACAATTGCAAACCGAGTTTGCCACATCGCACAATACAAGCAAACAAATGCAAGGCCAGCTAGTTAGTCTATCTTACATTCCACGATCCTAACAAACAATTGTCAAGCCAGTTTGGCCAGTTTTGTAAGAAAGAAAAGTGCTATTTTCCAGTGTTGTTTCATCGTGCTCAATATCCAAGGAATAAAGTATTTTTTCATGAATTAAAAAAGAGACTGCAATGTTAAGAAAACCAGATAAAAATATCAATATATGATAAATCTTCAAGTTCATTGAATAAAGTCAGTCTGTGGCAAATTGATTTTAGTTCAGTTGCTAAATCAGAAAAGCTAAACCTACATATCAAAATATATATTCAATTTTTTTTCTCCAATGATTGCAACATACTATTGCCATAACTCCTAAAATTCCCGACCAACCACTATCTTGTCCTCCTTTCCCGCAGCTTCCTTGTTACCTTCAGTGCCTTATGGTCGCCTGGAGCCCTTCACAGAACTCATTGTGACCCCTAAGAAACATGCCGGGCGCCCCGAGGCGCATCATTACAGCAATATGGACGCCGCTTCTACACCTAAACCTCCCTTGCAAACCTCACCACCTCCAAGTCAGCAGTGGGGTGGCATTAAAAGTCTGTTTACCTACTTGACGAAAGGCTCGAGTGACCCAGTTAGGGAACTCCCGTCCGTACCGGAGGTCCCCGCTCTGCTGCCGGACGCTGTCTACAGAGTATGCGGCGCGTCTCCTCCATGCCTAACCACCGCCAGTCACGTGGCGCCGGGCGTTCTTCACATCTTCCCACGGAGCTCCACGTCGTATTTCGACGTGGCCGGAAGTCAGCCGGAGCTGACGTACGGCCTTCTATCCAAAATCCCCTCACCGAAGGAGAGAGCCAAGGAAGAGAAAAAGAAAACAGCGGCAGATAGAGTAGAGGAGGTCAAAGATCAAGAGCTGAAACAGGAGGCCACGACGCTGGTGCGCTTAGTGTGCCATGAGATTGACGAGCTAAGAAACACGGAAGCAAGCATCCACTGCGGGTCAGTCTGGGTGAGACTGACAAATCCTACGGATACACTCTTATCGCCGCATATTCTTTTGTTATATTTGTTCTTTGATTGTGCTACAGATTCCTCCCGTATTGGCTGCAAGAGTCCAAATCCTCCCACATTCAATCGTAAGAATAAAGCCAGTGACGTCAATGGTTAAAATAGCGTCGTCTATTCAACTACAGCCTCAAAAACCACTCGTAAGTCTAAAGGAAGTTTGCTTATGCTGTTTTCTAGGTACCGTATTTTCACGACTATAAGGCGCACTTAAAAGTCTTAAATTTTCTCCAAAATAGACAGCGCGCCTTATAATCCAGTGTGCTTTATATATGGAGAACAATTTTAAATGTGTCATTCATCATACCTGTCAACCTCTGCCGATAACTGCCCTTATAAATGATCATGATTCCCCTTACAAACCCCCAAAAAACCTTACAAACACCAATACGAGTCGTACGGTGTTTGTAAGGTTTTTTGGGGGTTTGTAAGGGGAATCATAATCATTTCTAAGGGCAGTTATCGGCAGAGGTTGACAGGTATGCATTCATTGAGGGTGCGCCTTATAATGCGGTGCGCCTTATAGTCGTGAAAATACTGTATATTTACAGAATGGGCGCTGGTAATGAATACCTTTTTTCCCGCTGGGATTTTAGACCGAGGTGGAGGAAGATGAAGATATCCAGACAGCTTTCTTGAGCTGGCTCCACACTCAGACCCACCAACCTTTGGCGTGCTTGACTCCGCGAGTCGGCACCGTCCTCCTACACGCGACTGACGGTGATTTATAGCTTCCCATTTAGATCGACATTCTGTTATGATCATTTCAATGACATAACACCAAAACATGCTGTTTTTTTTCTTCTCCTAGATAAGTTGGAGTTCACTGCCACAGTGCTAAAACCAGAACCTGAGAGCGAACCGCCCGACCAACTGTTCTTCCTTTCACCTTCATATTTACAGAAGAAAGATATCCAGGTTGTTAGGATTTGTTCTAGTACAAATATCCTTCATCTTCTCATATACGTATCCGTGTTCAGGTTGTACGAGAACCAAATTCTGCATCACCAGTTGAAATTGACCCACCAAAACAAGAGCTTTTGCCACTCTCCTCTCTCGGGTCAGTCTGGAATCTCTTAATCATAGCGTTTTTGGGTTATTGGTATTCATCCATATTTTTTTCCCCCCGTTTGCCGTCAGTGGTGTGGACGAACTGATCCGAAGCAGCTTTGAGTTCATCTCGTACAGTCTGCTGGCTTCTCCTTTGTCCAGAGAACTGCTTGGAGTCATTGGACGAGGACTCAAAGGAGGCGCGCTGCTCATTACTGGTGCTCAGGTGGGACTACATCATTTGTTTTTGTAGCGTGTTTACTTTCAGTTGTATTGAGATTGAACTACACAAACTGGATCAAATAGGATCACATACAAAGTGCTTCAGATCTGTATTCCTCATCGTAGTTTTGGCTTTCCTTGGAGGGGGAGGAGCCATTATGTCGGCCAAATTTGATAAATTGGATTGGATAACTTTATTCATATAGATTCAATAGATAGGTAATAAGTAAGTTAATAAATAAATACATAATTAGATAAATTAAGTGTGTTGCTGAAATACATATACAGGCGCTCCCCTACTTACGAACGAGTTAGGTTCCGAGCGATTGTTCATAAGTTGAATTTGTTTGTAAGTTGCTCAGTGCTATATTTTGTATTATAATTTATATTTAAGGCCTATATAAATATATTGAAGGTTTATATAAGTGCATTTGTATGTTTAAGGCTTGTATAAGTAACACATTGGTTTGTACTGAAAAAAACATTTAATAACATGGAGAGAATACATACAGTGCTATATACATACATTAGAGAGAGAGAGAGATTTACTAGAAACTGGCCGAAAGAAGCTATCTAATGACGATTGCAGTTTTCTTTTTTTCATCATAAATGATGCGGTAGCACTGTATGGCATCATTCAATTGATTTGCAAACTTTGTGCAACGTTCAATATTTGGGTCCTGCTGCTCGATCTTTATGTTTATAAATGGTACTGACGGTCGAACGATTCAAGTTGTATTTGCGTGCAACGCTCACCACTTTCTCATGCGCATCAAGCTTCGTTATTATTGCCACTCATTTCAAATGAAATGGCTTGCCTCTTCCTTGCACCTCCCTCCCTCAATAGAAGCCTTTCGCTTTTCACCAACCATATTGAATAATGGAATGCACGAGATATTTAATGATAAAAATGAAAAAGGTTCTTTGCGCACTGATGATACGTTCACGCACTTCCGCACTGCAACGAACTGGGCAGAGGAAGGTGGATGCTGGGTGAGCTGAGCTCTCACAGCGCCAGGCGTCAGTATTAGCTGCGGAAAGAAGCACTACTCGGGAAAAAAAATACAAAATCGAACTTACGAACATTTTTCGACATAAACGGAATTTGCAGACATGTTCGTATGTACCGTTGTTCGTAACTCGAATGTTCGTAAGTAGGGGAGCGTCTGTACAGCATACACAATTTGAAATGATCAAGAAACGTATAAAATACGGGTAAAACATATAAATTGACAGGTATGGTTTGAATTGGGTACCAAGTGTGTCCCTAATAAAGTGCACTTGTTTTCTTTAGGGTAGCGGGAAAAGCGCCTTGTCTCGCGCCGTCTGCAGGAAAGCAGCAGAAGACGTAGATGCACATGTGGAAGTTTTGGATTGTAAAATGCTACAAGGTGCTCCACTGCTTTTACCACCATGTCGTTAGACCTTTTCTTAATTTTCCTTCATACCATTTGGTTTCTCCAGGCAAAAGGGCAGAGACAATTTGCCGGACATTACGGGACATTTTCACCGAGGCGGAATGGAGGCAGCCCTCTGTGGTTCTGTTAGATGACTTGGATCACGTGACCAGAGCGCCCACCTCGCCCGAGCACGAAGAAGGACCCGAGGAGCTGCTTCACCAACATGTCGCACAGAGTATGTTCACCATACATTTCAAGTTACTGCTGTTTTCATCTTGTGATCATTCAATCATTTTTCTTTGTAGGTTTAATGGATATAGTGGATGAGATGGTGGAATATGACGCCCAGATTTGTTTGATAGTGACCAGCGAGAATGAACGCTCCTTACACAGCACACTTACTCAAGTGCAAGGGAGGCATTTCTTCCAGGGTTTCACCCACATAAAACCACCTGACCAGGTAGATCTTAGTTTCTGTCTGTCTGTGTTTTATTCTGTATTTTCTGTCTATCTGCAGTATCTGTCCATCTTGTGTAAACTTTTTCATTTGTGTCTACAGTATTTTTTCTGTGTCGATCTGTCAATCCAGGCATGTTTGTTTCTTTCTCTCTGTCTGTCCCACTTTTGAGTTGTTGGTTATTCATTGATGAGTCTTTTTCTATTTACAGTGGTACCTCGACATACGAGTGCCCCGACATACGAGCAATTTGAGATACGAGTAAAATTTTGAGCAGATATTTATCTTGAGATAGCAGGCAAATTTTGATATACGATCAGACAGCGGACGCGAGAGGCTGCTCATAACAACATCATGGGCAATGTCTTTCTGGTCGCAACTCCCTCGTGTAATGTCTCTACGAGCACTGGGTGGAGCATTGCATTTTTTCAGTGTTTTTCTTCCCCATTAGTCAGTGCGAATGGCGTATATACTACTACTCGTTGGCAAGTGGTCGTGCGTTTTACATTTAATAATATTAAACCACTAGTTATTTGTTACTTTGTTAATAGATGGCGAATTAGAACAAATAAAACCTTTTTTCCCATCCAATATCCTGTTTTGGGTGTTTTTTTCAAAGGGTTGGAACAAATTAATTAGTTTTTAGTTCATTTCTATGGGAAACGTTCGTTTGAGTTATGAGAAAATCGACATACGAGCTCAGTCTAGGAATGCATTAAGGTCGTATCTCGAGGTACCACTGTATTTCTATTATTCACTAGCATCTCTGTTTTTATGACTGGCATCTGTCTCCCCCCGTTTTTGCCACTTAAAAAAAAAATCAAATATACACACACTCCTACTGCTTTATCCCACTCATTTGGGCTCAACAGAATAACGCGCAAATAATTTTTACACACCTGAAAAACATGTATAATATGCCTGGCATGCACATCTAAAAACCACAGACACAATTTTCACCAAGTGAGTCGCTTATCTCCTTCAAAATGATTGATCATGAGTAGTATTAATTTGAGGTGATTTCGTAATTTTGTAATAGCCTATTCAAAAGTGTGACTGCGTTTAATATTTTTCCCGAATACATTTTGGGTGAATTACGACGCTAAGATAGAATATGACTCACACAAGTTCAACAATGTAAAATGTTCTGTCTGTTATGTTTGTGTAGGCCCAGAGAAGTGACATCCTTTGTCGTGCCATCGAAATGAGATGTGGCTCGTGTCATTCCAATTCTGTCAACTTGGATCTGTCAACTGTTGCTAAGGAGACAGACGGATACTTGCCTCAAGATCTGCTGCTACTCTTGGAGCGAGCCTTACATGCTAATGCCACGCGCCAACTACAAAATGACAATCCTGGTAAAGTACTGATATACCGATAAATCCCTCTTACAAATGTGTTCATTTTCATTTTTAAAATCTCCACTATTTGCACTCTGTCTTTTGCAGTTTCGTGTTTGTTGCAGCAGGACTTCAGTGAGGCTCTCAGGGACTTCACGCCGCCGTCCCGCTGGGGGGCGGACCTCCACAGTCCGAGCGGTGAGGGGCTGGAGTCTGTAGGTGGGCTTGCCGAGGTGCGGCAGCAGTTGATGGACACCATCTTGCTCCCTGCCAAGGTTAGCCGAAAGACGCTAAAACAAATCGAGTGGTACTTCTAATTACAAAATTAATTGATTCCAGAATTTTATTTTGTAACCTGGATTTTTCGTAAGTAGATCAGTACTTTATATGTAAATTCCCTAATTCCTTCCACGGTCCTCCCAAAAAAAAAAGACCAACTAAATCATTTAAAAATGATCAAATAATACGCTTGCAAAAACATTTTCTATTCATGCAGGTGCGTAAATGTAAGCTAACATTAGCACATAAATGCACATGTAAACAACTTCAAATTATGAATTCAAAACAAGTTAGAATTAAATAGACCTTGTTCAGTACAGAGAGGCCATACCAAGGAGTTGTCGCTTTTTAATGCTCCCTTCTGCTTCAATAGCGTAGCGATGCTAGTAGGTATGTTACATATTGCCTTTCAATATCAAGCAACCTGCCGCCACTTTCTTATCTTCTGTTTTTCGATGAATAACGGCCCCGCCTATTCATTTCATTGGCAACAATCATTTTAAATAAAGAACTCCGTGACAACAAACGGGGGTCAAAAGAGAATTTTTGTTGTTGTGAAGCTCCAATGGGAAGCAACTGGAGTGACAAGCGGGACACATGACAATTTCAAAATAAAGTAACGGGGACGGGAAATGTATTTACGGTTTGGTGGATTTTGGAACTTGAATATTGTTTTCCTATATTGGAACAGTTATTCGCATATCAAAATGTTTCGTCACCTGAACATTTTGTAAATAGAGGTACCACTGTAGTTGACTTGCAAATGCGCTAACAATGAGCCTCGTGTTTTCAGTATCCCGTCCTGTTCTCCAAGCTCCCCATCCGACATCGTTCGGGAGTTCTGCTTTACGGAGCTCCGGGCACTGGGAAGACGTTACTCGCACGAGCCGTTGCCAAAGACAGTGGCATGAACTTCATTAGTATTAAGGTATGCGTTTGTGCTACTATCACCTCAAAAATACACTTTTAGGAGATGAGATAGAACAACAGGGCAACATTTATTGAGAGAAAATATGTACCGTACATACAACTCGAATCAAACTTTCCAGTCACAGGATTAAATCATTTGAAGGCTTTTAATTTAGACTGACAACACACAGAAAAAGTTTTGAGAATTACGATGTGACATCTTAGATCACGTGTGTCAAACTGGCGGCCCGGGGGACAAATCTGGACCGCCGCATCATTTTTTGTGGCCCGGGAAAGTAAATTATGAGTGCCGACTTTCTGTTTTAGGATCAAATTAAAATGAAGAGTATAGATGTATATTACATTTCCTGATTTCCCCCTTTTAAATCAATAATTGTAATTTTAAATCCATTTTTTCTGTGTTTTTGGTTCAAAAATCATTTTGTAAAATCTAAAAATTTATTTAAAAAAAGCTAAAATAAACATTGTTTTAGACCTATAAAAAACTGAATATTCAGGGCTTTTAATCCAGTTCTTTTAATCCATTTATTTTAAAAAATCTAAATATTATATCTATAATGGTCCGGCCCATGTGAAATCAAGTTGACGTTAAAGCGGCCCGCGAACCAACCCGAGTCTGACACCCCTGTCTTAGATCTAGTACCGTATTTTTCTGACTATAAGAAAACATTTGTTAGTTTTCTTTTAACTTTGTAATTGTTTTATTTATGGGTTTGATGAATGTACTTTTTAATGGCACATTATAAATTTACGCTACAAGAAAATAGCCCCGAAGTCATGAATCACAATCACAAACACACAATCTCTGTAATTTGTTTTAAAAAAAGCATTTTAAGAACACCTACAATTCTGTAAAATATGGTAGATTAAATGTTATAAGTTTTTACCTTAATTATAAATGACTACACTGTAGTACTCTACGCGTGTTATAGTTTTTGTACTAGTGGATGCGTGTTTGTCAGTGTTTGACAGTTTTTTTTCATGCATGTTATAATCAGGTGCTGCTATTGTTTTACTGTGTCTCTCTTAATGTGTTTTTGTTTGTGTTGTGTGCGTGTCCGCAACTGTTCGTGTTTGTTTGTTAGTGGGTTTCAGGCAATTGTTTTTGTTTTTTTTTGTTCTTTTTTGTGTGACGATGTTAAATACTTTTCCTTATGTTCTGACATACCTGTCAACCTCTGCCGATAACTGCCCTTTTAAATGATTATGATTCCCCTTACAAACCCCCCAAAAAACCTTACAAACACCGTACGACGAGTCGTACGGTGTTTGTAAGGTTTTTTGGGGGGTTTGTAAGGGGAATCATAATCATTTAAAAGGGCAGTTATCGGCAGAGGTTGACAGGTATGTGTTCATGTGTTTGTGTTTCAGGGTCCAGAGCTCCTCAGTAAATACATTGGTGCAAGCGAAAAAGCGGTTCGAGATGTCTTCCACAGGTGAGGAACATAAATGCACCATTTCTCATTAGAGGATTTTAGAGGCGTGTGTGCCTGCCAAATTTAACCTTGATCAATAAAATTAGAAATTAATGAACTGCTCCACTAGATGGCACCAACACATAATTGTCCATCCGTTTACTTTTGTATTGGCGCTCAGATGCCTACTCAAGTTAACCCTATCTTGATTAACAGGGCTCAGGCGGCGAAGCCTTGTGTGGTCTTCTTTGATGAGTTCGATTCCTTGGCACCCAGGAGGGGTCACGACAGCACCGGTGTCACCGACCGTGTCGTCAACCAATTGCTAACTCAGTTGGACGGAGCAGAGGGACTCCAAGGTGTGTGTGTGTGTGTGTGTACGTTCAAGAAAATCAGCGGACGTGGTACTAATGTCTTTCCCCTCAGGTGTTTACGTACTGGCCGCCACCAGTCGTCCGGACCTAATCGATCCAGCTCTGCTGCGTCCAGGACGACTCGACAAGTCGCTCTACTGCCCCCCGCCTGGAAAGGTCTGATGATATAGGAGCAAGTCTCTACCTTTCCTTTGTAACTCTTTGGCAACCATTGACTCTCACTGTTAATGGGATTTTTAAATATACATGTACTCTGACTGTGGCTGGATTTATCATCCTCGTGCATATGTAGGAGGACCGCTTAGCCATCCTTGAGATATTGAGCACCGGCATCTCATTGGCCCCTGACGTGGACCTGGGAAATGTGGCGGGGGCGACTGACGGATTCACCGGCGCCGATCTGAAAGCGCTCCTCTACAACGCCCAGCTGGAGACATTAAATAGCCGTCTGGATGTAAGTGACACACAAAATGTCTTGGAACAACAAAGTACCATAAAATGAAGATATCATTCATTCATTTTCAAAACCGCTTATCCTGATCAGGGTCGTGGGTTACTGGCGCCAATCCGAAAGGCGGACTACACCCTAAACTGGTCGCCAGTCAATTGTAGGGGACGCACAGAGACAGACAAGGGTTTGCACTTACAAAGAACCACTACACTGTAAGGTGGCCAATTAAGATATAGGTTTCTCAAAAATATTGCTGTCTCGCAGTGAGAAAATAAACCCTTTCATGCACAAATTGTGCCTTTAAAAAAAAAAAAAAAAAAACTTACAGGGCCCTCAATGGGTTAAATACTATGAAAAATCAACTTTAGAGCGTTACTTATAACCAGTGTATTTCTGTTTTATTCATTTCGATTTAAAAAGTTTAACTTTTAACATTGTATGAATTTGTAATGATATACTAAAAGCACATTATTCATTTTTAGAAAGCTATTATTTAAGGTTTGTTTTACGGCAAAATTAGTCACTCGACCCCCAAAGCGTTAAACCTCAATTTTGGCCCATTTTTGGGTAACTGTCCACTGTAGAGATCCTGAAGATCTAAAATTTATTGTTTTGAAAAATTGCGGTAAAAAACATTCATTTCCATTTACACATTTTAAACAACATATCGAATACTTGATCGAGTAACCAAAGGAGGTCATTTAAAACTCATAAATATTCAAATTGTCACAGTTGGATTGCTTGTGGTCTGATATTTGGACTTTTTAAAACTGTCCTGCTTACATTTAACCACATCCTCTCGGTTTCAGGAGACGACGTGCGACATGAGCCTGTCCTCCATGATGTTTCCAAACAACAGTAGCGGTTCCGAAGACCTCATGGACGACGAGGACGAAGACGGGGACGATGGCAGATGTCCCGAGTCCGCCGACGTACTGCGTTTGGATGAACGACAGCAAAAAGAAGAAAATGCTGCTGACACCTGGAGGATTTACTTTGGAACCTCCTTTGAGTTGGAGTCTGCTGAAGTGAGTTTTTTATCAAATTTCAGTCGTTGCTAGAAAATTCTAAACCCCTAAAGTAATACTTAACCTTTAATAGAGTACTCGTTTAACTCATTAACTGCCATTGACGGCGCCAAAAGTCCAATCCACTTTGACCGGCAGAGGTAGGCATTGATTCTATTTAAAAAACACTGATAAAACTGGAATTATTCTCTTCAATTATTTTAAATGGTTCATCTTTTTTAAAAGAAAAAATATTTGCTATGAAGATAGTTATATAGTTAAGTTAAATGAATTGAACATTATCACGGGCGGGCATTGGTTTAATTGTAAATAGTGTTTTATTTATTTGTTTTTTTGAAAGATTCAAAAGATTGCTTCTATTTAAAAAAAAAAACTATGATAAAACTGGGACTATTCTCTTCAATTGTTTAAAATATTTCATCTTTTTAACATTTTTTAAAACAAAAAATATTTCTTATGAAGATACAGTTATATAGATAAGTTAAATGAATTGAACATTATCAAGGGCAGGCATTGGTTTTATTGTAAATAGTGTTTTATTTGCTGTTGTTTTACATTTTTTGAAGGATTAAAAAGATTGATTCTATTTTAAAAACAAACTGATAAAACTGGGATTATTATGTTCAATTATTTAAAATGTTTCATCTTTTTAAAACATTTTTTAAAAGAAAAAATATTTGCTATGAAGATATAGATAAGTTAAATGAATTGAACATCATGGGCGTTCATTGGTTTAATTGTAAATAGTGTTTTATTTATTTGTTTTTGTTTTTAACATTTATTGAATGATTAAAAAGATTGATTCTATTTTAACCAAAAAAAACTATGATAAAACTGGGATTATTCTCAGTGTTTCATCTTTTTAAAACAAAAAAAATATTTGCTATAAAGATTAGATTATTTAGATAAGTCAAATGAATGAAAATGGGTTTATTCACCTTAACTGATTTAAGCACCAGGAATACTACCTCAACAAACGCCCCCCTTCTCCTTCGGTACAGGACACCGAAGTAGCGACCCCCGAGTCCAGTTGGTCACATCCACCCCTGGCCATGCCCTCTCTCAAGAATGGTTTCCAGCCTCTCAGCCACGAACAGCAACAGCGCCTTCAGCAGGAAGTGGCGTGCATCAAGCTAAACCACCGCAGAGCCAACGTATGTATGCAAACTACCTTTTCGCATTTTCTCCACCGTGTTGCGTTCGTGTGTAATCTGTGATTGTGTCCGCTCAGGGGGAACAAGTGCGTGTCGGGTCCAAAGCCAAACAGCCGGGCATCCTGCTGCGACGTCGCCACGTGCTGGCCGCTTTGGACGCCACCAGGCCGTCGCTCGGAAAGGACGACTGGACAAGATACCAAATTCTGTGGGTGGCGCAAAAACTGCTCACGTTGCAAATGCTAACCAAGTTAACGTGTGTGTCATGTTGTGTTTTTTTTTCAGGTATGAGGCTTTTTCGGGAGGCAGAGCAAGCACACAAATGTGCCAACCAGGACAACGCGTGACGTTAGCGTGATCATCTCACAAAACAGGTCATTGTTATTTATCCTTAATTGCTTTAGATAATATATAGCCATTGCTAAGCACTCTTGTTACCACATAATTCACTTTTAAAATGATTTAATGGATCTAAAAGGTTTTTTTAAAATAATAGTTTAAATATTTTCTTTATATAACTAAACAGCTAAATAATTCCTTATTGCAAATTAGTTGAAATTAAATTTAAAGGCCATAGTTTTGTATAACTGGGGAAAAATCACCTTTTTAATGATTCCAAAATTAGGACTTATTGTATTGATGCAATATAATTGTATAAATTCATCACATAAATGCAAAGTACCTAAAGCAGGCTTTTTATGGTGGCATTTGACTTAACTGCTAATGATCATTCAACCTTATTTAGGCTTTATTTGTACCATTTCTGCACACTAATATGTCACTAAAAACAGAGAAATTCACTTCTTTCAACCTTTAATGTAAACAGCAGTTTTGTGGGACTTTGAAAAATCCTAAAGACAAAATGTGACTGGTTTTAAATAGGAACAATGTGTAAGTGAATGTAAATACTGTATTTTGTTTATATATATATATCAAAAAAATCATACTAGAAATCACAACCATGATCTCTTTTTAAATAAAATCAATACATTAACTTTCAAATTGTTTTCAAGACATGAGCTTCCCTTTCCTCCCAAATATCTTCATTGACAGCTTTACAATTAGAAACACAATGATAAAGTAAATATTGCTCAGGAATGTGGCGTACAGCAGTCGTTTAGGGAATTTGTGACAACAAAAGTTGTAACAGTCTTGCGTGGACGAGAAGTGAGATTTTTGTGGGCTGGGGAAAGGGGGGAAAAAAAAAAAAACATTTAGCTGCCACGATTACGGTGTAACTCGTGTGTCATGTGACAGGAAATGAATGGACTACATCTAACATGGCCGCTTCTCCCTGCACAGAAGCCCTGAGGACAAATCGGAAGAAAAACAATGGAATTTCTCAATTTTAAGGTAAGACTTCTTGGTTTCTTCACATCCCCATGGCCACAGATTTAAAAAAAAACAAAACCCTCACAGTTCTTGATATCGTCCAGTTTTAAGGGGGTGGGGGGGTCCAGTGAGTACAGCAGGGCGAAGCAAAAGCTAGTTACAATCGTAAACAAAGTCATAATTGCTGGGCTCTTTGGGAATAGGGGGCGGAGCTTCAGGAATCTGAATGTTTTCCAGGTCAAGTAGGCGTAGCTTCATCTCCATGGAGAGCAGCGTGTCCATGTCGGATTTGGTGTAGTCGCTGGTCATCTCCTTGCCCAGGAGTGCGTTCAGACCGTCGGTCCACACGCAGTACTGTGTGCAAAATCGGGACCAGTAAGATACGGTTTTTCACAGTAACATACCTGTCAACCTCTGCCGATAACTGCCCTTATAAATGATTATGATTCCCCTTACAAACCCCCCAAAAACCTTACAAACACCGTACGACGAGTCGTACGGTGTTTGTAAGGTTTTGGGGGGGTTTGTAAGGGGAATCATAATCATTTATAAGGGCAGTTATCGGCAGAGGTTGACAGTTATGCAGTAACATGAACAAATGAGCGATGTTCCGATCCAATCAATAAAACTATTTTGGGAGAATCTCAATTTAATTCATTAGTACCGTCATGTGTTTGAGTAATACTAGAATTTTGGTTGGAATGCCCTCAAATTTTCAAAGCATACGTAGAAACATTCCAAGTTTTTGTGTGTAACGTTTGCCATTTCTATGTTTTCAGGTTGAGAAATGCCGGTGAAAAGAAAAGGCATTTTGCTTGTGAGCGTATGCTTGGACTCAGTCACCGAAGACAGTGCAGCGTGCCTTCAAAAGTTAGGACTTGGCACCAGAAAAATTGAAGAAAAGGACTGGAATGTGGACTTGTTTCCACACTTGCTTCTCTGAAGACTACGCAGGGAGGCTTCACAAATTGGTTGCACTGTCTCAAAATGATCGGCCTACGAAATGACGTCAAACATTTTGGAACACCCTGCACTAATCAGGTAAAAGTTAGCTTTTTCTAAGATTATAGCATACCTGTCAACCTCTGCCGATAACTGCCCTTATAAATGATTATGATTCCCCTTACAAACCCCCCAAAAACCTTACAAACACCGTACGACGAGTCATACGGTGTTTGTAAGGTTTTTGGGGGGGTTGTAAGGGGAATCATAATCATTTATAAGGGCAGTTATCGGCAGAGGTTGACAGGTATGTTATAGGATCTACTGAAAATATCGGATCTCATGTTCTAGTTGGGCTCATGGCATACTACACTGAAAACGCCTGATCTCGGAAGGTAAGCAGAGTCGAGCCTGGTTAGTACTTGGATGGGAATACCAGGTTCTGTAACCTCTTATGTTACCAAGGGGAATTAGTTCAGTTATTAGTGCGTCAGCCTCGCAGCTCTGGTGTCCTGGGTTCAAATCCCGGCCTGGGAATACCAGATGCTGTAAACTCTTATGTTACCAAGAGGAAGTAGCTCAAGTGGCAAAGTGCTTGCTTGGCATGTGAGAACAAGTGGGATCTGTAATATACACGGATTGTGAAGGGAGCCCCGTGGCCTAAGTAGTTAGTGTGTCAGCCTTGCGCCCTTACAGCTCTGGCGTCCTGGGTTCAAATCCCGGTCAGTCCTGTGTGGAGTTTGTCCTGCGATCGGCTGGCCACTGCTTCAGGGTGCACCAAGATTCCAATTTTGGGCAATTCAGCAGCAGTGGCCAGCCGATCGCAGTGATCTGACCGGGATTTGAACCCGGGACACCAGAGCTATGAGGATGCAACGCACTAACTACTTAAGCCACGGAGCCCCATTCACAATCTGTATACATTAGAGATCCCACTGCTTCTCACATGCTGAGTGAGCACTTTACCACTTGAGCTCATTTTGCTTCGTAACAGAAGAGTTTACAACACCTGGTATTCCCAGGCCAGGATTTGAACCCAGGCCATCAAAGCTGCGAAGCACGATCTACTGAGCTAATTTCCCCTTGGTAACATAAGAGGTTACAGCACCTGGTATTCCCATCCAAGTACTAACCAGGCTTGACTTTGCTTACCTTCCGAGATCAGGCGTTTTTAGGGTAGTATGCCGTAAACCCAAAAAAGGACATGAGATCCGACATTTTGAGTAGAACCTATAATCTTAGAAAAAGCAAACTTTTACCTGTTTAGTGCAGATTTTTAATTGAGTTTGGCCCACAAATACAGGGTGTTCCAAAATGTTTGACCTCATTTCATAGGCCAATCATTTTAAAACTGTGGAGCTGATTCGTGAAACCTTCCTGCGTGGAAACAAACCCACATTCCAGTCCTTTTCTTGAAATGTTTTGGTGCCAAGTCCTAATTTTTGAAGGCACGCTGCATTGTCTTTGGTGACTGAGTCCTAGCATACTCTACCACACAAAATGCCTTCTCTTTGAATGGCATTTCTCAACCTGTTAAGATAGAAATGCCAAACGTTACACACAAAAACCTACCTTTCTACACAAGCTGTGAAAATTTAAAGTCAATCCAATGAAAATTCTCAAAATGATTGGCCTATGAAATGGGGCCAAACATTTTCCTACACCCTGTATATGATATGTTATATGTTGCTTACAATGTTTTTAGCATTATTATTTTTTTACTGGTTGAGAAAATATATAGGAATCCGATTGGAAATAAAAAAATTCAGACACCTCTATTGCAAAACACATCTCACCTCGTGCTTGTCCGGAGCGATAAAGTTTAAATACTCGTCTGACTCGTAAAGAATTGAGAAGGCCAACTCCAACACCTCCTGCAGTTAAAAAGAATTATGATGATAGGTTAATCGATCGTCTCGCTCGTTGCTGATCTTTGTCAGCCCACCTTGTTCTGCTTGAGGGCACCCTTCTCTTTCATGTGAGGACAGTCTTTTCCCGTGATGACGGCTTTAATGTCTGCCACGGGCACTGGGGGGGGAAACATCAATTGTGGTTAAACGCCACTGTGTCAATGTGTCACTTTAGGCAAAATGCTGGCGCTCACGTTTGTCCTGCAGAGAGTCGTGAGGTACCTCCCCCTGGGGACTCTCCTCCAGGTCCCCATAGTGGAGGACCTTGTGGTTGGGGGACAACCGGCAGTACCAGAATTTGTCTGAAAGTGGGACAGAGACGAGAACAAAAAAAAACGTATTACTTTAAAAGAGGTACTCTAAATGCCGTAACTGATATTTTCAAGTGTTATCCTACACAAGCTTCCCGCCGATAACCTAGAAAAGAACTCACTGAATCAACTTAGAAAATGACTGAGATTTTCAATGTACATTATCACGCTAACTTGATAAAATGCCAAAAAAGTAATGCAACAAAAAGTAAGGTTAGGTGCACTGTTAAATAAACTGTTTGTATAGGGATACGCTAATGGGTCAATATGTCGGCGTGCTAGGAGGATGCGAGCTTGCTTCCGGGTAGCGCAGCCCTGAAAAGACGCCTTTGGTGACGCTTGTCCACAGGAGCAGACGGACCCGTGGGCGGTGTGGGGGACGCTCGCAAGTGAGAGCTCACCTTGTCTCCTGCGACTGCTGATCTTCCTGAAGCACGTTCCTTCACACAGTCGATTAAGCCTCTGTTGTTTGATCAGCTCCATTATCTCCGGCTGGATCTTCTCCCTCAGCTCCCTGTGCCAAGCGCACAAATGTGCCGGAATAAAAGAGAAGGTGGTTGGTTGCCACAATCACAGAGACGTCATCAACGATCAGTCAAAGTCATCCTGACACATTGACACCCATTTCCATTGCACTTGGTTCTTTTTTCCTAATTATCTTAATAAAGAAAGGCATAAAAATTGTTTTACCCTTGTTTCATTTCCATTAAATTGCATTAAGTTCCACATTGTTGCTTCAACAAAACAGTACAATTTTTCAGGCAATTGTATACATACATGTATGTGCATACATACATGTATGTGCATACATACATGTACGTGCATACATGTATGTACATACATACATGTATGTACATACATGTATGTACATACATACATGTATGTACATACATACATGTATGTACATACATACATGTATGTACATACATACATGTATGTACATGCATGTATGTACATACATACATGAATGTATGTGCATACATACATACATACATGTATGTATGTGCATACATACATACATGGATGTATGTGCATACATACATACATGGATGTATGTACATACATACATACATGGATGTATGTACATACATACGTGGATGTATGTACATTCATACGTGGATGTATGTACATTCATACATGGATGTATGTACATTCATACATGGATGTATGTGCATTCATACATGGATGTATGTGCATACATACATGGATGTATGTGCATACATACATGGATGTATGTGCATACATACATGGATGTATGTGCATTCATACATGGATGTATGTACATTCATACATGGATGTATGTGCATTCATACATGGATGTATGTGCATACATACATTTTTTTTGGGAAAAAAGCCTTACTATACTATGTCGTTTTTTTTATGAAAAAAGCCTTACTATACCATGTCGTTTTTTTACGAAAAAAGCCTTACTATACTATGTCGTTTTTTACGAAAAAAGCCTTAATATACTATGTCGGATTTTACGAAAAAAGCCTTACTATACTATATCATTTTTTAAGAAAAAAGCTTTACTATACTATGTCGTTTTTTACGAAAAAAGCCTTACCATACTATGTTGGTTTTTAAGAAAAAAGCCTTACTATACTATGTTGTTCTTTACGGAAAAAAGCCTTACTATACTATGTCGTTTTTTTTACGAAAAAAGCCTTACTATACTATGTCGGTTTTTTACGAAAAAAGCCTTACTATACTATGTCGTTTTTTACGAAAAAAGCCTTACTATACTATGTCATTTTTTACGAAAAAAGCCTTACTATACTATGTTGTTTTTTACGAAAAAAGCCTTAGTATACTATGTCGTATTTTACGAAAAAAGCCTTACTATACTATGTCATTTTTTAAGAAAAAAGCTTTACTATACTATGTCGTTTTTTACGAAAAAAGCCTTACCATACTATGTTGGTTTTTAAGAAAAAAGCCTTACTATACTATGTTGTTCTTTACGGAAAAAAGCCTTACGATACTATGTCGTTTTTTACGAAAAAAGCCTTACTATACTATGTCATTTTTTACGAAAAAAGCCTTACTATGCTATGTTGTTTTTTACGAAAAAAGCCTTAATATACTATGTCGTATTTTACGAAAAAAAGCCTTACTATACTATGCCGTTTTTTTTACGAAAAAAGCCTTACTATACTATGTCGTTTTTTAGGGGGAAAAAGCCTTACTATACTATGTCGTTTTTTTAGGAAAAAAGCCTTACTATACTATGTCGTTTTTTTAGGGAAAAAGCCTTACTATACTATGTCGTTTTTTAGGGAAAAAAGCCTTACTTTACTATGTCGTTTTTAAAGAAAAAAGCCTTACTATACTATGTCGTTTTTTTTAGGAAAAAAGCCTTACTATACTATGTCGTTTTTTAAGAAAAAAAAGCCTTACTATACTATGTCGTTTTTTAAGAAAAAAAGCCTTACTATACTATGTCGTTTTTTAGGGGAAAAAGCCTTACTATACTATGTCGTTTTTTAGGGAAAAAAGCCTTACTTTACTATGTCGTTTTTAAAGAAAAAAGCCTTACTACACTATGTCGTTTTTTTTTAGGAAAAAAGCCTTACTATACTATGTCGTTTTTTAAGAAAAAAAAGCCTTACTATACTATGTCGTTTTTTAAGAAAAAAAGCCTTACTATACTATGTCGTTTTTTAGGGGAAAAAGCCTTACTATACTATGTCGTTTTTTTAGGAAAAAAGCCTTACTATACTATGTCGTTTTTTTAGGAAAAAAGCCTTACTATACTATGTCGTTTTTTTAGGAAAAAAGCCTTACTATACTATGTCGTTTTTTAGGAAAAAAGCCTTACTATACTATGTCGTTTTTTAGGAAAAAAGCCTTACTATACTATGTCGTTTTTAAAGAAAAAAGCCTGACTATACTATGTCATTTTTTAATAAAAAAGCGTTACTATACTATGTCGTTTTTTTTAAAGAAAAAAAGCCTTACTATACTATGTTGTTTTTTTTACGAAAAGAAAGCCTTACTATACTATGTCGTTTTTTACGAAAAAAGCCTTACTATACTATGTCGTATTTAACAAAAAAAGCCTTGCTATACTTTGTCGTTTTTTTACGAAAAAAGCCTTACTATACTATGTCATTTTTTTACGAAAAGAAAGCCTTACTATACTATGTCGTTTTTTTTTACGAAAAAAGCCTTACTATACTATGTCGTTTTTTTTTACGAAAAAAGCCTTACTATACTATGTCGTTTTTTTACGAAAAAAAGCCTTACTATACTATGTCGTTTTTTTTTACAAAAAAAGCCTTACTATACTATGTCGTTTTTAAAGAAAAAAGCCTTACTATACTATGTCGTTTTTTTAAGAAAAAAAGCCTTACTATACTATGTCGTTTTTTAAGAAAAAAGCCTTACTATACTATGTCGTTTTTTACGAAAAAGGCTTACTATACTATGTCGTTTTTTAAGAAAAACTCCTTACTGTACTATGTAATTTTTTTATGAAAAAAGCCTTACTATATACTGTCGGTTTTAAAGAAAAAAAAAACCTTACCATACTATGTCGGTTTTAAAGAAAAACGCCTTACTATACGTGGTCGTTTTTTACTAAAAAAGCCTTAATATACATGGTCATTTTTTACGAAAAAAGCCTTACTATACTATGTCGTTTTATAAGAAAAAAGCCTTACTATACTATGTCGTTTTTTAATGAAAAAAGCCTTACTATACTATGTCGTTTTTTAAGAAAAAAGCCTTACTATACTATGTTGTTTTTTAATGAAAAAAGCCTTACTATACTATGTCGTTTTTTAAGAAAAAAGCTCTATACTATGTCGATTTTTACGAAAAAAGCCTTACTATACATGGTCGTTATTTTACGAAAAAAAAGCCTTACTATACTATGTCGTTTTTTTACGAAAAAAGCCTTACTATATTATGTCGTTTTTTTAATGAAAAAAAGCCTTACTATACTATATTATGTCATTTTTTTATGGAAAAAAAGCCTTACTATACTATGTCGTTTTTTAAGAAAAAAGCCTGACTATACTATGTCATTTTTTAATAAAAAAGCCTTACTATACTATGTCGTTTTTTAGGGGAAAAAGCCTTACTATACTATGTCTATTTTTAGGGGAAAAGCCTTACTATACTATGTCGTTTTTTAGGGGGAAAAAGCCTTACTATACTATGTCGTTTTTTTAGGAAAAAAGCCTTACTATACTATGTCGTTTTTTTAGGAAAAAAGCCTTACTATACTATGTCGTTTTTAAAGAAAAAAGCCTTACTATACTATGTCGTTTTTTTAGGAAAAAAGCCTTACTATACTATGTCGTTTTTTTAGGAAAAAAGCCTTACTATACTATGTCGTTTTTTAGGGGAAAAAAGCCTTACTATACTATGTCGTTTTTTTTAGGAAAAAAGCCTTACTATACTATGTCGTTTTTTTAGGAAAAAAGCCTTACTATACTATGTCGTTTTTAAAGAAAAAAGCCTTACTATACTATGTCGTTTTTTAAGAAAAAAAGCCTTACTATACTATGTCGTTTTTTAGGGAAAAAAGCCTTACTATACTATGTCGTTTTTAGGGGGGGAAAGCCTTACTATACTATGTCGTTTTTTTAGGAAAAAAGCCTTACTATACTATGTCGTTTTTTTAGGAAAAAAGCCTTACTATACTATGTCGTTTTTAGGGGGGGAAAAGCCTTACTATACTATGTCGTATTTTAGGGAAAAAAAGCCTTACTATACTATGTCGTTTTTTTAGGAAAAAAGCCTTACTATACTATGTCGTTTTTTTAGGAAAAAAGCCTTACTATACTATGTCGTTTTTTAGGGGAAAAAAGCCTTACTGTACTATGTCGTTTTTTTAGGAAAAAAGCCTTACTATACTATGTCGTTTTTTTAGGAAAAAAGCCTTACTATACTATGTCGTTTTTAGGGGGGAAAAGCCTTACTATACTATGTCGTTTTTTAGGGAAAAAAAGCCGTACTATACTATGTCGTTTTTTAAAGAAAAAGGCCTTACTATACTATGTCGTTTTTTAGGAAAAAAGCCTTACTATACTATGTCGTTTTTTTAGGAAAAAAGCCTTACTATACTATGTCGTTTTTTTTAGGAAAAAAGCCTTACTATACTATGTCGTTTTTAAAGAAAAAAGCCTTACTATACTATGTCGTTTTTTTAGGAAAAAAGCCTTACTATACTATGTCGTTTTTTTTGGAAAAAAGCCTTACTATACTATGTCGTTTTTAAAGAAAAAAGCCTTACTATACTATGTCGTTTTTTTAGGAAAAAAGCCTTACTATACTATGTCGTTTTTTTAGGAAAAAAGCCTTACTATACTATGTCGTTTTTTTAGGAAAAAAGCCTTACTATACTATGTCGTTTTTAGGGGGGAAAAGCCTTACTATACTATGTCGTTTTTTAGGGAAAAAAAGCCATACTATACTATGTCGTTTTTTAAAGAAAAAGGCCTTACTATACTATGTCGTTTTTTAGGAAAAAAGCCTTACTATACTATGTCGTTTTTTTAGGAAAAAAGCCTTACTATACTATGTCGTTTTTTTTAGGAAAAAAGCCTTACTATACTATGTCGTTTTTAAAGAAAAAAGCCTTACTATACTATGTCGTTTTTTTAGGAAAAAAGCCTTACTATACTATGTCGTTTTTTTAGGAAAAAAGCCTTACTATACTATGTCGTTTTTTAGGGGAAAAAAGCCTTACTATACTATGTCGTTTTTTTAGGAAAAAAGCCTTACTATACTATGTCGTTTTTAAAGAAAAAAGCCTTACTATACTATGTCGTTTTTTTAGGAAAAAAGCCTTACTATACTATGTCGTTTTTTTAGGAAAAAAGCCTTACTATACTATGTCGTTTTTTTAGGAAAAAAGCCTTACTATACTATGTCGTTTTTAGGGGGGAAAAGCCTTACTATACTATGTCGTTTTTTAGGGAAAAAAAGCCGTACTATACTATGTCGTTTTTTAAAGAAAAAGGGCTTACTATACTATGTCGTTTTTTAGGAAAAAAGCCTTACTATACTATGTGTTTTTTTTAGGAAAAAAGCCTTACTATACTATGTCGTTTTTTAGGGGAAAAAAGCCTTACTATACTATGTCGTTTTTTTTGGAAAAAAGCCTTACTATACTATGTCGTTTTTAAAGAAAAAAGCCTTACTATACTATGTCGTTTTTTTAGGAAAAAAGCCTTACTATACTATGTCGTTTTTTAAGAAAAAAAAGCCTTACTATACTATGTCGTTTTTTAAGAAAAAAAGCCTTACTATACTATGTCGTTTTTTAGGGGAAAAAGCCTTACTATACTATGTCGTTTTTTAGGGAAAAAAGCCTTACTTTACTATGTCGTTTTTAAAGAAAAAAGCCTTACTACACTATGTCGTTTTTTTTTAGGAAAAAAGCCTTACTATACTATGTCGTTTTTTAAGAAAAAAAAGCCTTACTATACTATGTCGTTTTTTAAGAAAAAAAGCCTTACTATACTATGTCGTTTTTTAGGGGAAAAAGCCTTACTATACTATGTCGTTTTTTTAGGAAAAAAGCCTTACTATACTATGTCGTTTTTTTAGGAAAAAAGCCTTACTATACTATGTCGTTTTTTTAGGAAAAAAGCCTTACTATACTATGTCGTTTTTTAGGAAAAAAGCCTTACTATACTATGTCGTTTTTTAGGAAAAAAGCCTTACTATACTATGTCGTTTTTAAAGAAAAAAGCCTGACTATACTATGTCATTTTTTAATAAAAAAGCGTTACTATACTATGTCGTTTTTTTTAAAGAAAAAAAGCCTTACTATACTATGTTGTTTTTTTTACGAAAAGAAAGCCTTACTATACTATGTCGTTTTTTACGAAAAAAGCCTTACTATACTATGTCGTATTTAACAAAAAAAGCCTTGCTATACTTTGTCGTTTTTTTACGAAAAAAGCCTTACTATACTATGTCATTTTTTTACGAAAAGAAAGCCTTACTATACTATGTCGTTTTTTTTTACGAAAAAAGCCTTACTATACTATGTCGTTTTTTTTTACGAAAAAAGCCTTACTATACTATGTCGTTTTTTTACGAAAAAAAGCCTTACTATACTATGTCGTTTTTTTTTACAAAAAAAGCCTTACTATACTATGTCGTTTTTAAAGAAAAAAGCCTTACTATACTATGTCGTTTTTTTAAGAAAAAAAGCCTTACTATACTATGTCGTTTTTTAAGAAAAAAGCCTTACTATACTATGTCGTTTTTTACGAAAAAGGCTTACTATACTATGTCGTTTTTTAAGAAAAACTCCTTACTGTACTATGTAATTTTTTTATGAAAAAAGCCTTACTATATACTGTCGGTTTTAAAGAAAAAAAAAACCTTACCATACTATGTCGGTTTTAAAGAAAAACGCCTTACTATACGTGGTCGTTTTTTACTAAAAAAGCCTTAATATACATGGTCATTTTTTACGAAAAAAGCCTTACTATACTATGTCGTTTTATAAGAAAAAAGCCTTACTATACTATGTCGTTTTTTAATGAAAAAAGCCTTACTATACTATGTCGTTTTTTAAGAAAAAAGCCTTACTATACTATGTTGTTTTTTAATGAAAAAAGCCTTACTATACTATGTCGTTTTTTAAGAAAAAAGCTCTATACTATGTCGATTTTTACGAAAAAAGCCTTACTATACATGGTCGTTATTTTACGAAAAAAAAGCCTTACTATACTATGTCGTTTTTTTACGAAAAAAGCCTTACTATATTATGTCGTTTTTTTAATGAAAAAAAGCCTTACTATACTATATTATGTCATTTTTTTATGGAAAAAAAGCCTTACTATACTATGTCGTTTTTTAAGAAAAAAGCCTGACTATACTATGTCATTTTTTAATAAAAAAGCCTTACTATACTATGTCGTTTTTTAGGGGAAAAAGCCTTACTATACTATGTCTATTTTTAGGGGAAAAGCCTTACTATACTATGTCGTTTTTTAGGGGGAAAAAGCCTTACTATACTATGTCGTTTTTTTAGGAAAAAAGCCTTACTATACTATGTCGTTTTTTTAGGAAAAAAGCCTTACTATACTATGTCGTTTTTAAAGAAAAAAGCCTTACTATACTATGTCGTTTTTTTAGGAAAAAAGCCTTACTATACTATGTCGTTTTTTTAGGAAAAAAGCCTTACTATACTATGTCGTTTTTTAGGGGAAAAAAGCCTTACTATACTATGTCGTTTTTTTTAGGAAAAAAGCCTTACTATACTATGTCGTTTTTTTAGGAAAAAAGCCTTACTATACTATGTCGTTTTTAAAGAAAAAAGCCTTACTATACTATGTCGTTTTTTAAGAAAAAAAGCCTTACTATACTATGTCGTTTTTTAGGGAAAAAAGCCTTACTATACTATGTCGTTTTTAGGGGGGGAAAGCCTTACTATACTATGTCGTTTTTTTAGGAAAAAAGCCTTACTATACTATGTCGTTTTTTTAGGAAAAAAGCCTTACTATACTATGTCGTTTTTAGGGGGGGAAAAGCCTTACTATACTATGTCGTATTTTAGGGAAAAAAAGCCTTACTATACTATGTCGTTTTTTTAGGAAAAAAGCCTTACTATACTATGTCGTTTTTTTAGGAAAAAAGCCTTACTATACTATGTCGTTTTTTAGGGGAAAAAAGCCTTACTGTACTATGTCGTTTTTTTAGGAAAAAAGCCTTACTATACTATGTCGTTTTTTTAGGAAAAAAGCCTTACTATACTATGTCGTTTTTAGGGGGGAAAAGCCTTACTATACTATGTCGTTTTTTAGGGAAAAAAAGCCGTACTATACTATGTCGTTTTTTAAAGAAAAAGGCCTTACTATACTATGTCGTTTTTTAGGAAAAAAGCCTTACTATACTATGTCGTTTTTTTAGGAAAAAAGCCTTACTATACTATGTCGTTTTTTTTAGGAAAAAAGCCTTACTATACTATGTCGTTTTTAAAGAAAAAAGCCTTACTATACTATGTCGTTTTTTTAGGAAAAAAGCCTTACTATACTATGTCGTTTTTTTTGGAAAAAAGCCTTACTATACTATGTCGTTTTTAAAGAAAAAAGCCTTACTATACTATGTCGTTTTTTTAGGAAAAAAGCCTTACTATACTATGTCGTTTTTTTAGGAAAAAAGCCTTACTATACTATGTCGTTTTTTTAGGAAAAAAGCCTTACTATACTATGTCGTTTTTAGGGGGGAAAAGCCTTACTATACTATGTCGTTTTTTAGGGAAAAAAAGCCATACTATACTATGTCGTTTTTTAAAGAAAAAGGCCTTACTATACTATGTCGTTTTTTAGGAAAAAAGCCTTACTATACTATGTCGTTTTTTTAGGAAAAAAGCCTTACTATACTATGTCGTTTTTTTTAGGAAAAAAGCCTTACTATACTATGTCGTTTTTAAAGAAAAAAGCCTTACTATACTATGTCGTTTTTTTAGGAAAAAAGCCTTACTATACTATGTCGTTTTTTTAGGAAAAAAGCCTTACTATACTATGTCGTTTTTTAGGGGAAAAAAGCCTTACTATACTATGTCGTTTTTTTAGGAAAAAAGCCTTACTATACTATGTCGTTTTTAAAGAAAAAAGCCTTACTATACTATGTCGTTTTTTTAGGAAAAAAGCCTTACTATACTATGTCGTTTTTTTAGGAAAAAAGCCTTACTATACTATGTCGTTTTTTTAGGAAAAAAGCCTTACTATACTATGTCGTTTTTAGGGGGGAAAAGCCTTACTATACTATGTCGTTTTTTAGGGAAAAAAAGCCGTACTATACTATGTCGTTTTTTAAAGAAAAAGGGCTTACTATACTATGTCGTTTTTTAGGAAAAAAGCCTTACTATACTATGTGTTTTTTTTAGGAAAAAAGCCTTACTATACTATGTCGTTTTTTAGGGGAAAAAAGCCTTACTATACTATGTCGTTTTTTTTGGAAAAAAGCCTTACTATACTATGTCGTTTTTAAAGAAAAAAGCCTTACTATACTATGTCGTTTTTTTAGGAAAAAAGCCTTACTATACTATGTCGTTTTTTTAGGAAAAAAGCCTTACTATACTATGTCGTTTTTTAGGGGAAAAAAGCCTTACTATACTATGTCGTTTTTTTAGGAAAAAAGCCTTACTATACTATGTCGTTTTTTTTAGGAAAAAAGCCTTACTATACTATGTCGTTTTTAAAGAAAAAAGCCTTACTATACTATGTCGTTTTTTTAGGAAAAAAGCCTTACTATACTATGTCGTTTTTTTAGGAAAAAAGCCTTACTATACTATGTCGTTTTTTTAGGAAAAAAGCCTTACTATACTATGTCGTTTTTAGGGGGGAAAAGCCTTACTATACTATGTCGTTTTTTAGGGAAAAAAAGCCGTACTATACTATGTCGTTTTTTAAAGAAAAAGGCCTTACTATACTATGTCGTTTTTTAGGAAAAAAGCCTTACTATACTATGTCGTTTTTTTAGGAAAAAAGCCTTACTATACTATGTCGTTTTTTTTAGGAAAAAAGCCTTACTATACTATGTCGTTTTTAAAGAAAAAAGCCTTACTATACTATGTCGTTTTTTTAGGAAAAAAGCCTTACTATACTATGTCGTTTTTTTAGGAAAAAAGCCTTACTATACTATGTCGTTTTTTAGGGGAAAAAAGCCTTACTATACTATGTCGTTTTTTTAGGAAAAAAGCCTTACTATACTATGTCGTTTTTAAAGAAAAAAGCCTTACTATACTATGTCGTTTTTTTTAGGAAAAAAGCCTTACTATACTATGTCGTTTTTTTAGGAAAAAAGCCTTACTATACTATGTCGTTTTTTTAGGAAAAAAGCCTTACTATACTATGTCGTTTTTTTTAGGAAAAAAGCCTTACTATACTATGTCGTTTTTTAGGGGAAAAAAGCCTTACTATACTATGTCGTTTTTTTAGGAAAAAAGCCTTACTATACTATGTCGTTTTTTTAGGAAAAAAGCCTTACTATACTATGTCGTTTTTAAAGAAAAAAGCCTTACTATACTATGTCGTTTTTTAGGGGAAAAAAGCCTTACTATACTATGTCGTTTTTTTAGGGAAAAAGCCTTACTATACTATGTCGTTTTTTTAGGAAAAAAGCCTTACTATACTATGTCGTTTTTTTTGGAAAAAAGCCTTACTATACTATGTCGTTTTTTAGGAAAAAAGCCTTACTATACTATGTCGTTTTTTTTAGGAAAAAAGCCTTACTATGCTATGTCGTTTTTTTTAGGAAAAAAGCCTTACTATACTATGTCGTTTTTAAAGAAAAAAAGCCTTACTATACTATGTCGTTTTTTTAGGAAAAAAGCCTTACTATACTATGTCGTTTTTTTAGGAAAAAAGCCTTACTATACTATGTCGTTTTTTAGGGGAAAAAAGCCTTACTATACTATGTCGTTTTTTTAGGAAAAAAGCCTTACTATATTATGTCGTTTTTTTAGGAAAAAAGCCTTACTATACTATGTCGTTTTTAAAGAAAAAAGCCTTACTATACTATGTCGTTTTTTAGGGGAAAAAAGCCTTACTATACTATGTCGTTTTTTTAGGAAAAAAGCCTTACTATACTATGTCGTTTTTTTAGGAAAAAAGCCTTACTATACTATGTCGTTTTTAAAGAAAAAAGCCTTACTATACTATGTCGTTTTTTTAGGAAAAAAGCCTTACTATACTATGTCGTTTTTAAAGAAAAAAGCCTTACTATACTATGTCGTTTTTTAGGGGAAAAAAGCCTTACTATACTATGTCGTTTTTTAAGGAAAAAAGCCTTACTATACTATGTCGTTTTTAGGGGGGAAAAGCCTTACTATACTATGTCGTTTTTTAGGGAAAAAAAGCCGTACTATACTATGTCGTTTTTTAAAGAAAAAGGCCTTACTATACTATGTCGTTTTTTAGGAAAAAAGCCTTACTATACTATGTCGTTTTTTTAGGAAAAAAGCCTTACTATACTATGTCGTTTTTAAAGAAAAAAGGCTTACTATACTATGTCGTTTTTTTTAGGAAAAAAGCCTTACTATACTATGTCGTTTTTTTAGGAAAAAAGCCTTACTATACTATGTCGTTTTTTAGGGGAAAAATGCCTTACTATACTATGTCGTTTTTTTAGGAAAAAAGCCTTACTATACTATGTCGTTTTTAAAGAAAAAAGCCTTACTATACTATGTCGTTTTTTTAGGAAAAAAGCCTTACTATACTATGTCGTTTTTTAAGAAAAAAAGCCTTACTATACTATGTCGTTATTTAAGAAAAAAAGCCTTACTATACTATGTCGTTTTTTAGAGGAAAAAGCCTTACTATACTATGTCTATTTTTAGGGGAAAAAGCCTTACTATACTATGTCGTTTTTTAGGGGAAAAAAGCCTTACTATACTATGTCGTTTTTTTAGGAAAAAAGCCTTACTATACTATGTCGTTTTTTTAGGAAAAAAGCCTTACTATACTATGTCGTTTTTTTAGGAAAAAAGCCTTACTATACTATGTCGTTTTTAGGGGGGAAAAGCCTTACTATACTATGTCGTATTTTAGGGAAAAAAAGCCTTACTATACTATGTCGTTTTTTTAGGAAAAAAGCCTTACTATACTATGTCGTTTTTTTAGGAAAAAAGCCTTACTATACTATGTCGTTTTTTAGGGGAAAAAAGCCTTACTATACTATGTCGTTTTTTTAGGAAAAAAGCCTTACTATACTATGTCGTTTTTTTAGGAAAAAAGCCTTACTATACTATGTCGTTTTTAGGGGGGAAAAGCCTTACTATACTATGTCGTTTTTTAGGGGAAAAAAAGCCGTACTATACTATGTCGTTTTTTAAAGAAAAAGGCCTTACTATACTATGTCGTTTTTTAGGAAAAAAGCCTTACTATACTATGTCGTTTTTTTAGGAAAAAAGCCTTACTATACTATGTCGTTTTTTTTAGGAAAAAAGCCTTACTATACTATGTCGTTTTTAAAGAAAAAAGCCTTACTATACTATGTCGTTTTTTAGGGGGAAAAAGCCTTACTATACTATGTCGTTTTTTTAGGAAAAAAGCCTTACTATACTATGTCGTTTTTTTAGGAAAAAAGCCTTACTATACTATGTCGTTTTTAAAGAAAAAAGGCTTACTATACTATGTCGTTTTTTTTAGGAAAAAAGCCTTACTATACTATGTCGTTTTTTTAGGAAAAAAGCCTTACTATACTATGTCGTTTTTTAGGGGAAAAATGCCTTACTATACTATGTCGTTTTTTTAGGAAAAAAGCCTTACTATACTATGTCGTTTTTAAAGAAAAAAGCCTTACTATACTATGTCGTTTTTTTAGGAAAAAAGCCTTACTATACTATGTCGTTTTTTAAGAAAAAAAGCCTTACTATACTATGTCGTTATTTAAGAAAAAAAGCCTTACTATACTATGTCGTTTTTTAGAGGAAAAAGCCTTACTATACTATGTCTATTTTTAGGGGAAAAAGCCTTACTATACTATGTCGTTTTTTAGGGGAAAAAAGCCTTACTATACTATGTCGTTTTTTTAGGAAAAAAGCCTTACTATACTATGTCGTTTTTTTAGGAAAAAAGCCTTACTATACTATGTCGTTTTTTTAGGAAAAAAGCCTTACTATACTATGTCGTTTTTAGGGGGAAAAGCCTTACTATACTATGTCGTATTTTAGGGAAAAAAAGCCTTACTATACTATGTCGTTTTTTTTAGGAAAAAAGCCTTACTATACTATGTCGTTTTTTTAGGAAAAAAGCCTTACTATACTATGTCGTTTTTTAGGGGAAAAAAGCCTTACTATACTATGTCGTTTTTTTAGGAAAAAAGCCTTACTATACTATGTCGTTTTTTTAGGAAAAAAGCCTTACTATACTATGTCGTTTTTAGGGGGGAAAAGCCTTACTATACTATGTCGTTTTTTAGGGGAAAAAAAGCCGTACTATACTATGTCGTTTTTTAAAGAAAAAGGCCTTACTATACTATGTCGTTTTTTAGGAAAAAAGCCTTACTATACTATGTCGTTTTTTTAGGAAAAAAGCCTTACTATACTATGTCGTTTTTTTTAGGAAAAAAGCCTTACTATACTATGTCGTTTTTAAAGAAAAAAGCCTTACTATACTATGTCGTTTTTTTAGGAAAAAAGCCTTACTATACTATGTCGTTTTTTTAGGAAAAAAGCCTTACTATACTATGTCGTTTTTTAGGGGAAAAAAGCCTTACTATACTATGTCGTTTTTTTAGGAAAAAAGCCTTACTATACTATGTCGTTTTTTTAGGAAAAAAGCCTTACTATACTATGTCGTTTTTAAAGAAAAAAGCCTTACTATACTATGTCGTTTTTTTTAGGAAAAAAGCCTTACTATACTATGTCGTTTTTTAGGGGAAAAAAGCCTTACTATACTATGTCGTTTTTTTAGGAAAAAAGCCTTACTATACTATGTCGTTTTTTTAGGAAAAAAGCCTTACTATACTATGTCGTTTTTAAAGAAAAAAGCCTTACTATACTATGTCGTTTTTTTAGGAAAAAAGCCTTACTATACTATGTCGTTTTTTTTAGGAAAAAAGCCTTACTATACTATGTCGTTTTTTAGGGGAAAAAAGCCTTACTATACTATGTCGTTTTTTTTAGGAAAAAAGCCTTACTATACTATGTCGTTTTTAAAGAAAAAAGCCTTACTATACTATGTCGTTTTTTTAGGAAAAAAGCCTTACTATACTATGTCGTTTTTTAAGAAAAAAAGCCTTACTATACTATGTCGTTTTTTAAGAAAAAAAGCCTTACTATACTATGTCGTTTTTTAGGGGAAAAAGCCTTACTATACTATGTCTATTTTTAGGGGAAAAAGCCTTACTATACTATGTCGTTTTTTAGGGGAAAAAAGCCTTACTATACTATGTCGTTTTTTTAGGAAAAAAGCCTTACTATACTATGTCGTTTTTTTAGGAAAAAAGCCTTACTATACTATGTCGTTTTTTAGGGGGAAAAAGCCTTACTATACTATGTCGTTTTTTTAGGAAAAAAGCCTTACTATACTATGTCGTTTTTTTTAGGAAAAAAGCCTTACTATACTATGTCGTTTTTAGGGGGGAAAAGCCTTACTATACTATGTCGTATTTTAGGGAAAAAAAGCCTTACTATACTATGTCGTTTTTTTTAGGAAAAAAAGCCTTACTATACTATGTCGTTTTTTTAGGAAAAAAGCCTTACTATACTATGTCGTTTTTTAGGGGAAAAAAGCCTTACTATACTATGTCGTTTTTTAAGGAAAAAAGCCTTACTATACTATGTCGTTTTTTAAAGAAAAAGGCCTTACTATACTATGTCGTTTTTTAGGAAAAAAGCCTTACTATACTATGTCGTTTTTTTAGGAAAAAAGCCTTACTATACTATGTCGTTTTTAGGGGGGAAAAGCCTTACTATACTATGTCGTATTTTAGGGAAAAAAAGCCTTACTATACTATGTCGTTTTTTTAGGAAAAAAGCCTTACTATACTATGTCGTTTTTTTAGGAAAAAAGCCTTACTATACTATGTCGTTTTTTTAGGAAAAAAGCCTTACTATACTATGTCGTTTTTAGGGGGGAAAAGCCTTACTATACTATGTCGTATTTTAGGGAAAAAAAGCCTTACTATACTATGTCGTTTTTTTAGGAAAAAAGCCTTACTATACTATGTCGTTTTTTTAGGAAAAAAGCCTTACTATACTATGTCGTTTTTTAGGGGAAAAAAGCCTTACTATACTATGTCGTTTTTTTAGGAAAAAAGCCTTACTATACTATGTCGTTTTTTTAGGAAAAAAGCCTTACTATACTATGTCGTTTTTAGGGGGGAAAAGCCTTACTATACTATGTCGTTTTTTAGGGGAAAAAAAGCCGTACTATACTATGTCGTTTTTTAAAGAAAAAGGCCTTACTATACTATGTCGTTTTTTAGGAAAAAAGCCTTACTATACTATGTCGTTTTTTTAGGAAAAAAGCCTTACTATACTATGTCGTTTTTTTTAGGAAAAAAGCCTTACTATACTATGTCGTTTTTAAAGAAAAAAGCCTTACTATACTATGTCGTTTTTTTAGGAAAAAAGCCTTACTATACTATGTCGTTTTTTTAGGAAAAAAGCCTTACTATACTATGTCGTTTTTTAGGGGAAAAAAGCCTTACTATACTATGTCGTTTTTTTAGGAAAAAAGCCTTACTATACTATGTCGTTTTTTTAGGAAAAAAGCCTTACTATACTATGTCGTTTTTAAAGAAAAAAGCCTTACTATACTATGTCGTTTTTTTTAGGAAAAAAGCCTTACTATACTATGTCGTTTTTTAGGGGAAAAAAGCCTTACTATACTATGTCGTTTTTTTAGGAAAAAAGCCTTACTATACTATGTCGTTTTTTTAGGAAAAAAGCCTTACTATACTATGTCGTTTTTAAAGAAAAAAGCCTTACTATACTATGTCGTTTTTTTAGGAAAAAAGCCTTACTATACTATGTCGTTTTTTTTAGGAAAAAAGCCTTACTATACTATGTCGTTTTTTAGGGGAAAAAAGCCTTACTATACTATGTCGTTTTTTTTAGGAAAAAAGCCTTACTATACTATGTCGTTTTTAAAGAAAAAAGCCTTACTATACTATGTCGTTTTTTTAGGAAAAAAGCCTTACTATACTATGTCGTTTTTTAAGAAAAAAAGCCTTACTATACTATGTCGTTTTTTAAGAAAAAAAGCCTTACTATACTATGTCGTTTTTTAGGGGAAAAAGCCTTACTATACTATGTCTATTTTTAGGGGAAAAAGCCTTACTATACTATGTCGTTTTTTAGGGGAAAAAAGCCTTACTATACTATGTCGTTTTTTTAGGAAAAAAGCCTTACTATACTTTGTCGTTTTTTTTGGAAAAAAGCCTTACTATACTATGTCGTTTTTTAGGGGGAAAAAGCCTTACTATACTATGTCGTTTTTTTAGGAAAAAAGCCTTACTATACTATGTCGTTTTTTTTAGGAAAAAAGCCTTACTATACTATGTCGTTTTTAGGGGGGAAAAGCCTTACTATACTATGTCGTATTTTAGGGAAAAAAAGCCTTACTATACTATGTCGTTTTTTTTAGGAAAAAAAGCCTTACTATACTATGTCGTTTTTTTAGGAAAAAAGCCTTACTATACTATGTCGTTTTTTAGGGGAAAAAAGCCTTACTATACTATGTCGTTTTTTAAGGAAAAAAGCCTTACTATACTATGTCGTTTTTTAAAGAAAAAGGCCTTACTATACTATGTCGTTTTTTAGGAAAAAAGCCTTACTATACTATGTCGTTTTTTTAGGAAAAAAGCCTTACTATACTATGTCGTTTTTTTTTAGGAAAAAAGCCTTACTATACTATGTCGTTTTTAAAGAAAAAAGGCTTACTATACTATGTCGTTTTTTTAGGAAAAAAGCCTTACTATACTATGTCGTTTTTTTAGGAAAAAAGCCTTACTATACTATGTCGTTTTTTAGGGGAAAAAAGCCTTACTATACTATGTCGTTTTTTTAGGAAAAAAGCCTTACTATACTATGTCGTTTTTAAAGAAAAAAGCCTTACTATACTATGTCGTTTTTTTAGGAAAAAAGCCTTACTATACTATGTCGTTTTTTAAGAAAAAAAGCCTTACTATACTATGTCGTTTTTTAAGAAAAAAAGCCTTACTATACTATGTCGTTTTTTAGGGGAAAAAGCCTTACTATACTATGTCTATTTTTAGGGGAAAAAGCCTTACTATACTATGTCGTTTTTTAGGGGAAAAAAGCCTTACTATACTATGTCGTTTTTTTAGGAAAAAAGCCTTACTATACTATGTCGTTTTTTTAGGAAAAAAGCCTTACTATACTATGTCGTTTTTTAGGGGGAAAAAGCCTTACTATACTATGTCGTTTTTTTAGGAAAAAAGCCTTACTATACTATGTCGTTTTTTTTAGGAAAAAAGCCTTACTATACTATGTCGTTTTTAGGGGGGAAAAGCCTTACTATACTATGTCGTATTTTAGGGAAAAAAAGCCTTACTATACTATGTCGTTTTTTTAGGAAAAAAGCCTTACTATACTATGTCGTTTTTTTAGGAAAAAAGCCTTACTATACTATGTCGTTTTTTAGGGGAAAAAAGCCTTACTATACTATGTCGTTTTTTAAGGAAAAAAGCCTTACTATACTATGTCGTTTTTAGGGGGGAAAAGCCTTACTATACTATGTCGTTTTTTAGGGGAAAAAAAGCCGTACTATACTATGTCGTTTTTTAAAGAAAAAGGCCTTACTATACTATGTCGTTTTTTTAGGAAAAAAGCCTTACTATACTATGTCGTTTTTTTAGGAAAAAAGCCTTACTATACTATGTCGTTTTTTTTTAGGAAAAAAGCCTTACTATACTATGTCGTTTTTAAAGAAAAAAGGCTTACTATACTATGTCGTTTTTTTAGGAAAAAAGCCTTACTATACTATGTCGTTTTTTTTAGGAAAAAAGCCTAACTATACTATGTCGTTTTTTAGGGGAAAAAAGCCTTACTATACTATGTCGTTTTTTTAGGAAAAAAGCCTTACTATACTATGTCGTTTTTTTAGGAAAAAAGCCTTACTATACTATGTCGTTTTTAAAGAAAAAAGCCTTACTATACTATGTCGTTTTTTTTTAGGAAAAAAGCCTTACTATACTATGTCGTTTTTTTAGGAAAAAAGCCTTACTATACTATGTCGTTTTTTAGGGGAAAAAAGCCTTACTATACTATGTCGTTTTTTTAGGAAAAAAGCCTTACTATACTATGTCGTTTTTTTAGGAAAAAAGCCTTACTATACTATGTCGTTTTTAAAGAAAAAAGCCTTACTATACTATGTCGTTTTTTAGGGGAAAAAAGCCTTACTATACTATGTCGTTTTTAAAGAAAAAAGCCTTACTATACTATGTCGTTTTTTAGGGGGGAAAAGCCTTACTACTATGACGTTTTTTTTTAAGAAAAAAAGCCTTACTATACTATGTTGTTTTTTTACGAAAAGAAAGCCTTACTATACTATGTCATTTTTTACGAAAAAAGCCTTGCTATACTTTGTCGTTTTTTTACGAAAAAAGCCTTACTATACTATGTCGTTTTTTAACGAAAAGAAAGCCTTACTATACTATGTCGTTTTTTTATGAAAAAAGCCTTACTATACTATGTCGTTTTTTTTTACGAAAAAAGCCTTACTATACTATGTCGTTTTTTTACGAAAAGAAAGCCTTACTATACTATGTCGTTTTTTTATGAAAAAAGCCTTACTATACTATGTCGTTTTTTTACGAAAAAAAGCCTTACTATACTATGTCGTTTTTTTTACAAAAAAAGCCTTACTATACTATGTCGTTTTTAAAGAAAAAAGCCTTACTATACTATGTTGTTTTTAAAGAAAAAAAGCCTTACTATACTATGTCGTTTTTTAAGAAAAAAGCCTTACTATACTATGTCGTTTTTTACGAAAAAGGCTTACTATACTATGTCGTTTTTTTAATGAAAAAAAGCCTTACTATACTATGTCATTTTTTATGGAAAAAAAGCCTTACTATACTATGTCGTTTTTTTAAGAAAAAAGCCTTGGATGTATGTGCATCCATACATGGATGTATGTGCATCCATACATGGATGTATGTGCATACATACATGGATGTATGTGCATCCATACATGGATGTATGTGCATCCATACATGGATGTATGTGCATACATACATGGATGTATGTGCATACATACATGGATGGATGTACATACATACATGGATGTACATACATACATGGATGTACATACGCACGCACGTACATACGCAGGCATATATGTTCATACGCACGCATGCATGTTCATACACATGCACATATGCACGCATGTATGAATGTACATACATATGTATGAATGTGTTTCAATCCCGCTCTTACGCGACACTGCCTTCCTGTGGTTGAGTGGTAGCAAGTGTGACAACCAAGCCCATTCTCCTACATACAAAATGCACTTGTTTTCTTGTGTGTTCGGCAGACTCACAGGATGGGGCGGGACTGGAAGTCCTCTTGATTCATCCTCTCCGACTGTCGTATTTTGAGTATCTCGGCGTAACTCAGGTTCTGTAGGCGACTCTTGAACTGGTCCAGTGAGTTAGGCTTCAGTGTCAGTGCTCGCATGATCTGCTCCCGCACCACCTGCATGACCTGCACCACAGGAAGGAGTGGGATCAGTGACAGGAAGTCAAACCACAGATTTGAGCATCCTAATGGTGTCGGGGAGCCTCCCTCCAAAGACTATCTCCCCGAAACTAATCGCAAATAAGTAGGAGAAAGCACAGAGATGACATGGGGTAGCGTGAATAATCCTTTTAATTCGTTTGCTAAATTGTCACCTTTAAAATGGCAGGCTCAGGTGTGAACAGATTACAAAAGAAAGGTAAGAAAACCTAGAGCTCTTTATCAATTTCTATTCCTTTAGATATTTTTGTAAATAGCCACATGTACTGTATATGCATAAATACACGTCTGTAAAAGAATTATCCATTAAAAACGAGGCTCAAAATGTGTTCTCATGTCATTATTAGCATTTTCTGCTACAAATGTCCTGTTGTCACATGGTATGAAACACCAATCAAAAAAAGCTCCTGCCACGTCCCGCCCAAGCTACCACGAGTGTGTCACATTGGATCTCCACTACCCAACTCAAGGAGCATCATTAAAAAGAATGATGAGACTGAGCCACATCCCAGCATGCAAAGAAACACACAATCAAGACCATTGATGCATGCAAACAGAATAAAGAGGAAAATGCTGTCAACTGCTGCTCACCCTAACGGATGATGATGATCTCGGGCTTGTCTGGCGTGTTTAAATATTAGCATAGGCCATTTCTACTTGCACATAATGAACACACAAGGGCTTCAAATCATTTAAAAAAATGGTAAAAAAGAACCCGAGGCACACAAGTTGAATGGCAAGACCGAAAAAAGAAAAAAAAAACGAGCAGCAAGAGAGAAGCTCACAGAGAGAGTGGGAGGTGAAGCAGGGTGATAAAAATAGCCCGTCTGAATGCAATAAAGGAGGGAGAGGTGGGCTGGGCAGGAAGGAAGAGTTAGAAGAAGCAAAAGATGCTGCGAAACCGTCACAGTTCAAAAAAGAGCAAAGGGGATCACAATGGTGGGAGTTTCGCTACTACACTGTGGAAGCGGGGGAAAATATGAAAGATTTTTGGTATAAGGCTCTGTTGAGGAATAATACATAAATAAATCTGAGAAAAGCAAACAATTTAAGGTGTATGGAGCAACAAATAGTAACAGATTGAGATTTTATTTTTGGAGGTGGATCAGCTCAAAAAGATCGTATTGAATCATGTGTGTAGTCAGATTTATTTGTGAATAATTATGTGGTTGTTAATGAATAAAAAGCCTTACTATACATGGTCGTTATTTAAGAAAAAAAGCCTCAGTATACGTGGTCATTTTTTTTTAAGAAAAAAGGCTTACTATACATGGTTGTTATTTATGAAGAAAAAAAAGCCTTACTATATTACTTACCTTACATGTTAATATTTCTTAATACTTTCCTTTGTATTTTACTTTGTACTTTAATGGATTTACAACTTTCTTTGTTCTATTAGCTAGGTTGCTTTCTGCTAGTTCTTTTATTAAACCATTCAGCCATGCCTCCGCTGTCATACTCTTGGACTAGACGAGCTGTAAACAATACGCAAGAGAAAGAGCAACACCTCGATGCCGCTGGAAATCCGGAGCTGGACGAAAGTGTCGGGAGAAGAGGCGCTGCTTCAGACCCAGCATGGTCTTACGAGACCCTATTATTATGGGGAACGTGTCTTTTCCTGTGTCTGTATCTGTTCTTGCTACTGCAACAAAGTGAATTTCCCCGAGTACGGAATGAATAAAGGTTCATCTTAATCTTATACATGGTTGTTTTTTTAAAGAAAAAAACCCTTACAACACAGTTGTTTTTTAAAGTAAAAAAGCCTTACTATACATGGTCGCTATTTAAAAAAAAAAGCCTTACTATACATAGTCGTTTTTTAAGAAAAAAAGCTTTACTATACATGGTCGTCTTTTAAGAAAAAAAGCTTTACTATACATGGTCGTTTTTTAAATAATAAAAAGCCTTACTATACACTGTCGTTATTTTAAAGAAAAAAGCCTTACTTTTTCATGGTCGTTCTTTACGGAAAAAAGCCTTACTATACTATGTCGTTTTTTAAAAAAAAGACTTACTATACTATGTTGTTTTTAAAGAAAAAAGACTTACTATACTATGTCGTTTATTATGAAAAAAGACTTACTATACTATGTCGTTTTTAAGGAGAAAGCGTTACTATACATTGTCGTTCTTAACAAAAAAAGCCTTACTATACTATGTCGTTTTTTACGAAAAAAAAACCTTACTAACTATGTTGTTTTTTACGGAAAAAAGCCTTACTATACTGTTGTTTTTTAAGAAAAAAAGCCTTACTATACTATGTAGTTTTATAAGAAAAAAGCCTTACTATACTATGTCGTTTTTTTAAGAAAAAAGCCTTACTATACTATGTCGTTTTTTTACGGAAAAAGCCTTACTATACTATGTCGTTTTTTAACGAAAAAAGCCTTACTATACTATGTCGTTTTTAAAAAGAAAAAAGCCTTACTATATACTATGTCGGTTTTTAAGAAAAAAAGCCTTACCATACTATGTCGTTTTTTAATGAAAAAAGCCTTACTATACTATGTCGTTTTTTTTTATGAAAAAAAGCCTTACTATACTATGTCGTTTTTTACGAAAAAAGCCTTACTATACTATGTCGGTTTTTAAGAAAAAAAGCCTTACCATACTATGTCGGTTTTTAAGAAAAAAGCCTTACTATACTATGTCGTTTTTTAAGAAAAAGGCCTTACTATACTATGTCGTTTTTTTAAGAAAAAAGCCTTACTATACATGGTTGTTTTTTAAGAAAAAAGCCTTACTATACAATGTCGTTTTTTAAGAAAAAAGCCTTACTATACTATGTAGTTTTTAAGGAAAAAAGCCTTACTACACATGGTTGTCTTTAAGGGGAAAAAAAACCTCACTATACATGGTCTTTTTATCAAGAAAAAAACCTTTACTATATATGGTTGTTTTTAAGAAAAAAAGGCCTTACTATAAATGGTCATTTTTTTAATTAGATTAGATTAGATTAAACTTTATTCATTCCGTACTCGGGAAATCCTTTATATAGAGCTTTTACTCTAAGTACTGGCTCAAACAGTAGTCAGCACTTAAGAATCCCTGTAATCTTGAAATCTTTCTAAATCAAAATTGTCTGGATGAAAGACTGAAGTGAACCAAAACGAGCAAATGAGGGGAGAGCATCAAATTGCTGTTCGGAGATTGGAATTATAATCTTGACATTTGAACCTTTTCACGGTTCAACAATTGAACAGAGCGATCAAATGAATCTAGAATTGTCCATTTTGGGGAATAAACCCAAATCCTAAATCAAGCAAAGATTGACGACTGAGCACCAAATTTCCCGAATGAATAAAGTTATCTAATCTAATCTAACCGAACCAGCATGGAAATCGAAAGTATGGAGTCGGCGCAGTGGGCTCCCGCTAATCCCTTGTTGACCCCTTCCTTCCCTCCCTCTGGATAAAAAACATCCGTGGATAGATGAAACGTGGAGCGCCACCACAAAATTCCTGAGGTGACAAACGCGCCCCCGTTCGTGTGTGTGGGTTTCAGTAATCCCATTCAACAAAATCCCCCCTCCCCACACAGCGCGCTAATCCAGTAGATTATATTACAATTTGGGTCGATGGCGTGACCATCCTCCATCTTCCTCCTCCTCCAGGTAAGACAAACGCTCCCTTCCTCTTCCTCCCCCTATCAGGCGCGGTCGATGGACGCCCCCCCCCCCACTTCCTTCGCCTCGTGCATGCTTTTTACTCACATGTCGGCTCCATGGCTATGAGCGTGCGAGCGAATCCGGATTATTCCAGCGGATCGGCGGACGAAGGGGATGGCGAGGAGGCAGATGGCCGTCTAGCGGATGTCGTTTTTGCCTCTTAATTGTATTCCCTCGGAAGTCAGAAAATTTCCAACGCTCTACCTGCCTTGTTTCCTTTCCCTATCTCTCTCTCTCTCTTTCTCTCGGCAAAAGCATCAGCCTTATGTTGATCTCCGGGCTTAAGATCCCTGATTGGATGCACGCCACCGCCACACACGCCAATTGTGATGCGGCCAGAGGATCACATGATGTACGTGTGTGAAGGGGGGGGGGGATTCGCTACCTCGTAGAGGAGATGGCGAGAGGGAAGGATGGAGACGCTCGCGCAAATATGGTAACAATACAATACAGCGTGAGGCCCGGACGGCGTCTAACATCTCCGTCGTAATTGGAGGAGGGTCGCTATGGCAACGGAGCAGCTGCCTGGCAGTCGGCGCTATTAGCGTCGGCCGTTAAAAGCACGTGTAAAAGTCATCGCGCCGGCAATGAAATGGATTAAATTCCACTTTTGCATTATGCATGAAACACATGTCTATTTGCTAATACAGTAAGACAAGGTGGCTATTAGAAGCCCTTTAAATGGCCGCTTTGAACCAAAATGGCTTCTAGAAGGTTTTTTTGGGCATTCCTTGAGTTTTGTGGATTTTACAGACCGATGAGCTGCATGTCTTTAATAGGCTTGTCAAAACGATGGAAAATATCAAAGTATCGATACTAAACTGCAACTTGCTACAGGCTCTTTAACAAAAGAAATGGCTGAATGTTAAGACCAACCGTATGTATACATGTACATTTATGTTTATGTATGTGTATATATACATATGTATAGATATATACATATATATGTATATATACACATATATAAGTATATATATACATATATATTTCAGCAACCTACCTATTTACTTATATATATATATAATACGTATATATTTCAGCAACACACCTATTTACTTATATTATATATATATACACATATATATACACATATATACACATATATATACATATATATATATATATATATATATATATATATATATATATATATACATATACATATATATATATATATATATATATATATATATATTTCAGCAACACGCCTATTTACTTATATATTTATTTATTTGTTTATTACCTATTTATTTATGTCTAAAATGTATTTTCCCGTGTCTGTATTCTCACCCTCTTGCTACTGTGACAATGAAATATCCCGAATACGGGATGAATAAAGTTATCTAATCTAAGCTAATCTAATATTCAACTGGAAAAGTATTGTTACTCAGTCATTTGTTTGCAGTGTAAATGTGATTTTTCACTACTCTTGTAAACCTATTGTCAACCATGGACAATGCTAAACATTATGCAGGAAGGTTAATTCACTGTCATTCTTCTAGTTAAAAAGGACTGGATGTCTTTTTATGATTGGATGTCCATCATTGTCAATGACATTGAAAGACTAAAATAAACTATTAAAAAACTTTTTTTGTTTTTTTTTTTATGTATGTAGCATCGAAAATGGTATTTGGTATTTTTTTGAATGTTTTTTCGATGTAAACCTAGCTTCAGCCAGCATAAGTTTTCCATTTTGTAATCGAAATGGCTGCCTCCATCGGATTGGAGCGTGAGTGACGCTCACCTTATTGAAGTCCTCGCTGGTGGCCCTCATCTCCTTCCAAGTCTTATTGAGCAGCTGGATGCAGATGCAGAAGAACTCTTCGAAGGAGCGGTCGTGCGTAAAGAACATGGGATGGAAGTCGTGGCAGTTCTCGCCCGCTACGTTTAAAAAGAGGACAGAAAATCATATTTACTTGACGACTCATGACAACAACTGATCCACAGATTTAATGCAAAGGTTAGCCGGCCAAAAAGTCCATCAAAAATCTGTTCTTCATTCCATCTTTGGTGTGTGAAAGGTAGTAACACCGACGTATTTACCATTCTTTGGCGAGGATAAAGAATATACGCGTGTGAGTATTCCTACAATGTAGATGTGTTGGTGCGCATTGTTTGTGTTCAAATACACACATATATATATATATACATATATATATATATACATACATATATACATACATACATATATATATATATACATACACAGATATATAAATATTTCAGCAACACGCTTATTTATTTATTAATTTATGTATTAACGTATTTATTATTTATTTATATATTTATGTATTACTTTATATATATTTTTATTTTTTATATATTTATTCAGTTGTTTATTTTTATATGTATTTATTTATATATATGTATATATATATATATATATTTTTTTTAAGAAAGACACTTTAAAATGTGTATATATGTATATTTATATATATACGTGTATATATATATACACACATATATAGACATATATATAGATATATATATATCAGCAACACGCTTATTTATGTATTAATTAACTTATTTATTACCTATTTATTTATGTCTACAATGTCTTTTCCTGTGTCTGTATTCTCACCCTCTTGCTACTGTGACAGTAAAATTTCCCAAATACGGGATGAATAAAGTCTTCTAATCTAATCTAATATGGTGCATAAACCTGTGTCGTCATCTCGTTAACGGGCTGGCCAACATGCAAATGAGGCCTGAAGGGCCAAGGAGAGCAGGGGGGGGTCGACTTTAGCGGGCACGGCGCCACCCCTGACATCTGCCAACGTCTACAGTGCGTGCGTGCGTGTGTAAAGAGAGTCGCCTTGTAGCCAAGCCACATGATGAATGCGCAGTGAAAGATGTCATCCTTGCTCTAATTGCCATGCTCATGGCCCACTGTGACAAGGGGAAAGTGTGTGTGTGTATGTGTATGTGTGTGTGTGTCCAGCACACAACATCAGCACTATTTTACAGTCCAGTTGGCGTGTGTGTGTGTGTGGTAACCAGGCTACAGCAAACACCGCAGAGGCATCACTGAGAAAAATGTCATTTTGTGGTGATTCTCAGCGAAGTGGCTTGAGAAGAGCGCTCGAGATTGGTAAAAGTTAAAAGTTACAGCGAACGTTCCGATGCCAGCGAGCCGCCGTAGCAGATGGTGAGCCGGCAGCATCCCGGCAGATGGAGAAAGGATGGACAAATAAATAATGATATCAATAAATAATAAAGGCGCGTCAGAGGAAGAGACACACTAGCCTGCCAGGAAAAATAAAACTATACAAAGAAAGAAAAAAAACAACATCTGCTGTGAAGAGAATCCAAAGTGAGCTTATTAACAAAGATGAAACATTGTAAATGCCCAATTGAAAACAAAAAAATGGAAAATAAAGAAAAATACTATTCAGAACAAAAAATAAATACAAGAAAATAAAATCCAAATTGTATGAATTTTCAAAATAATTATCCAAAAACAATTATGAGGACATTTGTGTGCATCATTTTGGGAATATTTTGAAGGGAAGACAAAAGCAAACAACCCTCGATAGGTTGCATCTGAAAGTCACGGTGGAGGCGGGGCAAATAGAGCCAAATCAAAATTTAAAACAAAATTAGAATTAAGTTTAGTGTAAGGTTAGATTAAACTTATTTTTGAGTGAAATCCATCTAATTTTTGTACATTTTAGTTCTATTAAACCACTAGTTATTGGTTACCTTGTTAATAGATGGCGAATTAGAACAAAGAAAAATGTTTTCCAATTCAATATCCTTTTTTGGGTGTTTTTTTTTCACAGGGTTGGAACGAATTAATTTGTTTTAGTTCATTTCTATGGGAAACATTCATTTGAGTTACGCATAATTGACATATGAGCTCAGTCCAGGAACACATTAAGCTCGTATCTCGAGGTACCACTGTAGTTGATTTCGTTTCTGATTGCATTATTTTTAAAAGAGTAAAGGCTAAGAAGCCACCCCCGATTTCACGTGTATGTATTTGAAGGTTGGTTGTTGGTGTGTACTGTATTTTTGGGCGCTTGACTTACGCAGTTCTCCCACTTTAAGGATCTCGCAAAGCATCTTTGTAAGTTCGATACTGCTGCGGCCAAACGGACACTCGTGCTTGTCTTCCCGACTGCTGTTCTCCAGAACAATCTACAACAGCAACAAAACAAGGAAAGGGGCATTGAACAATAGAAATGACGTAAGACAAGTTTGAGAACACAAAATAATGTAAATATGCATTTAAAAATGTTAGAAATGAGAATTAACATGAAAACTATAGTCATTAGTTAAGGACACTTGAAATCTTGGATGTTTTTGAAAAAATATATATATATACTTTTTACTACAATCATATAGAAGAGGTATCTCAAACAGTCGCAATTCCCTTGTGTAATGTCTCTACGAGCACTGGGCGGAGCATTGCATTTTTTCAGTGTTTTTTTCTTCACGTCAGTCAGTGTGAATGGCGGAGGAGCTTGCTCGATAATATGAGAGGAGTATATACTACTTCGCGTTGGCAAGTGCTCGTGCGTTATTCTATTGAGGACATTTTTGTGCATCATTTTGGGAATATTTTGAGGGGAAGACAAAAGCAAGCAACCCTCGATAGGTTGCATCTGAAAGTCAGGGTGGAGGCGGGGCAAATAGAGACAACCGAGAGAAGAAATGTATCAAAATTTAAAACAAAATTAGAATTAAGTTTAGTGTAAGGTTATATTAAACTTATTTTTGTATCTGCATCGTAATCCAAGTTCGTTTACATTTGTTTATGTTATGTTACGAGCGTGTTGCCGTGCAAAAATTCTCTCTCTCTGTCTCTTTCGCCTCCATAAAATCCGTCTAATTTTAGTACACATTTTAATACTATTAAACCACTAGTTATTTGTTACTTTGTTAATAGATGGCGAATTAGAACAAATAAAAATGTTTTTCCAATCCAATATCCTATTTTTGGTGTTTTTTCAGAGGGTTGGAACGAATTAATTTGTTTTTAGTTCATTTCTACAGGAAACGTTCGTTTGAGTTACGAGTAAATCGACATACGAGCGCAGTCCCGGACCGCATTAAGCTCGTATCTCGAGGTACCACTGTATGTACTTGTTTAATGTGCGCACTGACCCTGATGTAGGCGTCCTGGTGGTGCCTGGCAAAGTAGAGCATGTTATCCAGCGCCAGCATCCCAGGAGGAATCTGGGTAAAATCCACTGCCGGGTTCACGTGGTTCTGAGAAAGCAGACGCACGTTAGAAGAGCCAAGTTCAGCACGAGGGGAAATTTGTGAAGCCTTACGATGAAGCCCAGCTTCTTGTAGTCTCGCGTGTACATGGATTTGCGCTTCTCCGTGCTGCCCCCGTTGTTGGCCTCGGACTCCACATCGAAGGCGATCCGGCGCAGTTCGAAGATGACGTCACGCTGAGCCTGAAAGCACACCATGAGAAAATGACTACAACTCTTCTTGTCATTTAGAATGTTGAAAAGCACAATATAATAAAGTTCCATCTGATGCATATTTGCCCCATGTAAAATTCTGATTTAAAAATTAATTTAAATTAAAAAAACTTCTAGGTTTTTCGTCAGTAAAATTTGTAAAGAGATATTTTTTTCCATTGCTACAAAAAAAGGGATTGTAAACATTCCTTTCCATAAAAGTTTGGCTTTTTCTTGTATTCCTTCCACTAAACATTTTTTATCATAATTTTACACATTTTTATTGACTAAAATCTAATCACATATTTCTACCAAAAATAATTAATTTTACCCATTTTTTTTTATCATAAGGCTGATTTATTTCTCATTATGAGGATTTCCCTCTTAAATTTGGATTCATTTTGTTTACTCCAAATCTGAATTTTATTCCAGTTGCTTGCCTGGTCCAATTACATTTTGAAATATGGACTAAAAATATAATCACATATTTCTACCAAAAAACATTAATTTTACCCAATTTTTTTAATTATAAGGCTGATTTATTTCTCATTATGAGGATTTCCCCCTTAAATATTGATTCATTTTGTTTACTCCAAATCTGAATTTTATCCCAGTTGCTCGCCTGGCCCAATTAAATTTTGAAATATGACCTAAAAATCTAATCACATATTTCTACCAAAAAATATTTCTTTTTAAATCTTAAAGCTGATTTATTTCTCATTATGAGGATTTTTCCTCTTCAATTTGGATTCATTTTGTTTCCTCCAAATCTGAATTTCATTCCAGTTGCTCACCTGGTCCTGGGGGTCCATCTTGGTCATCATGCGGTCCTCCAGCAGGTTGAAGGTCAGAACCTGCAGAACGTACAACTGATGCGCCATCTCGTCGTTGATGGGCGTCGATCCGCGGATGACGCTCTGCAAACGGGACGAGAAAAATAAGACGTCATCTCCTAGGTAGCAGCAAAAAAAAAAATGGACCGAGTGTTTTTGTGGGCCTACGCTGAGGATGATGGAGCGCAGTTGCTTCTGGGCCAAGATGTGAGCCATCTCCTGCAAACAAAAAGACAAAAATCAAGTTTAAAAAAAACAAAAATCTCTTCAAAACTACAATTTCAAAGGAGAAAATAACAATAAATGGAATTAAAGACACTGAGAAAATGGAGGGTTTATAGTCAAAACTGAAATATAAGGGCCATACCGAAAAGAATAAAAAATTATTTTTGGGGAATTTCATTTATTTGATTATTTTTGTGCCATTGACAATGATAGGTGTTGAAAGAAAGTGAATTACTTAAATTGTTCCATTGTCTTGAATGTTTCATGGTTATAAAAAACAAACTCAAATAAAGTTTTGCTAAAAAAAACACCACTTTGAGGCAAACTAACTAATGTGACAAAGCGTTTTCTTTTAGGATTTTATTTTAATTTATTTTCCTTCTTTATATTTATTTCTTTTGTAAATAAACTTTTTTTTTAAAGTTATGATTCTGGAATTTGAGGATGTTTACATATAAACACAATTTTCCTTTACAGTGTGGCCCTGTTGTGATAAAAAAAAGGCAAACTTAAACTTAAAAAGGCCACCATGTGTCTTAGGTGTGTGTTTTGGGCAGGGGGGGACGACTTTTTGGGGTACCATAACAACTATTGTAATGGATGGGTGCACTTACTGTCAGGGGACAATTTAGGATGTCCACAATGTGCTCATCAAACTAGCGTGTTGTCGTGCGCCGTGAGGAAACAAAGTCAGAAAAAAAAAAACACACCACAAGGTGAGCAAAGGTGACGACGGCGGTCAGGAAAAGGGGAAGTTTGGGTTTGGGAGATGGGAGAAGGGAAAGCTGTCAGAAAAGGATGGATTTTCATTTTCAAGAGTGCCATTTCATTCCATTGCGGCATTCCGGCAAAGCGGAGGAGCTAGGGAGGGAGTTCATTCATTATTAAAGAGCACAGCTGGCTGGACAGTGCGGATACGAGAAGGGGGGGGGAGGACTGACGCTGTTTTGGGATCTGCGGCCGGGCGGGTGGGTAAGGGAAGGAAGAATAACTAAATAAAAAACTGGGAGCAGTCAACTTACTTGTCTTCTTTCCTCAGGAGCTTTGAGGAAGAGCGCGTTGATGACGGCGATGGTGTATGTCTGGATGTCCTGGTCGGTTCTGTAACAGAAGGAGACACACCAAGCCTTCAGCGTTTCTTCCTCATAGCTTGGGATTTTAGTTTACTTTCAATGCTTTTAAAATTACATTTCGTACAATGTTCCTCTTGACCAACTTCTTTCTATTAGTATTACCCGCTTGGTCCACCTATTTTCAATTTGTTCCATTGGGCTCCTACTGATCCCAATGGCTCCCAAACTGGCGTTCCCCAGGGCTCTGTCCTGGGGGCACTGCTCTTTATCATCTCGTACGGGGGTCGGCAACCATAGGTTCTTAGCGCTGTTTGAGTGACTCCCTGGATCTTTTTATAGACAGTGGTATCTCGAGATACGAGCTTAATTCGTTCCGGGAATGAGCTCGTATGTCGATTTACTCGTAACTCAAATGAACGTTTCCCGTAGGAATGAACTAAAAACAGATTAATTTGTTCCAACCCTCTGAAAAAACACCAAAAATAGGATATTGGATTGGAAAAACATTATTTGTTCTAATTCACCATCTATTAACAAAGTAACAAATAACTTGTGGTTTAATAGTACCAAAATGTGTACTAAAATTAGACAGATTTTATGGAGGTGAAAGAGAGAGAAAGAGAATTTTTGCATGGCAACGCACTCGTAACATAAACAAATTTAAACGAACTTGGATTACGATGCAGATACAAAAATAAGTTTCATCCAACCTTACACTAAACTTAATTCTAATTTTGTTTTATATTTTGTTACCTGTCTTATCTGTTATCTGGATTTCCCCAGGGCTCTGTCCTGGGGGCACTACTCTTTATCATCTCGTACGGGGGTCGGCAACCATAGGTTCTTAGCGCTGTTTGAGTGACTCCCTGGATCTTTTTATATACAGTGGTACCTCGAAATACGAGCTTAATTCGTTCCGGGAATGAGCTCGTATGTCGATTTACTCGTAACTCAAATGAACGTTTCCCATAGGAATGAACTAAAAACAAATTCATTCGTTCCAACCCTCTGAAAAAACACCAAAAATAGGATATTGGATTGGTGCAATCTCAGAAATTGACTCACCCCTGCAGGTGCGGTATGAGCTGCCCGATGGTGATCTCCTGGGCCACTTTGTGGTAGAGATCCTGGCTGTTGAGCACCATGGACTCCAGGATGGCCAGCGAACGCTGCAGTACGGCCGTGTCCATGGCCGACTTGTTGACGTAGCTGGCGATCTGGAACGTGAACGCCATGGCGTTTAAACTCGGCGCTCGTGCCGATGTTACGCCCGTTTGGATTTTTGGCTTGGGACCGACCTTCTTGATGAAGGCCACGGAAAAAGTATCCCAGGAGACGATGCCGTGGTCCATCAGCTCCACGAAGGCGGTGAGCGTGAATGACAGCAGATCGCCGAAACTACAATAAACAAGAGGAAATTAAGAAACTATCCGTCTGCAGGCGGCAAGTTTAGCCGCTTTGGCAAATGAGGAGAAGAAGCGAGCGATAGCAGATAGAAGAAAAAGCTCCGAGCTTGTCCGGACATGGAAAGCGGCAGCGGGGAAAATCATTTGTCAAAAATTTTCAAATGTGATTTCATGCAGAAGGAGGAAACAAACAATGCTGAACAAACCATACAAACATTCGCAAAAGGAATGCATTTCCTTTGTTTTGTCAGGTTTGGTTTTAATTTCATTCAGGCAATTTGCAAGACACCTCCAAAAAGTGCAAAACCTTAACTTCACTTCTATTTACTGAAGTTGAAGAATTTGGCTTTGCCTTTGGAGGAGAAAATTATCAATGCAAGAACGACCCCTAGAGTTGAAATGAAAATGTGCAGACAATTTAATTTGAAATTTACTATGTGAATGAAGTCTTTATGACAACCATAATAAAGTCATATAAAGCATTCAAGAACAAAAGGAATACATAGAGTAATAATTGTCAGCAAGTATTGAATAAACTGACAGTTTGCTTTTATAGCTAAGGGTAATTAATCTAGGTTTCTTTATAGATATTTATATTATTTATATTTATATATTTTTTTATATATTGTTTTTTGCTACTGCAACCATTTTTATATGTATATGTGTATATATGTATATGTATGTATGTATGTATGTATGTATGTATGTATGTATGTATGTATGTATGTATGTATTTATGTATGATATATATGTGTGTGTATATATATATATATATATATATATATATATATATATATATATATATATATACATATATATAAGCATTTGATAAGAAAGTATAAGATAAGACAGTTTGCTTTTATAGCTAAGGGTAATTAATCTGTTTCTTTATATATATATATATATTTCTATAGTTTTTTGCTACTGCCATACATACATATATATACATACATATATATATACATATATATATATATATATATATATATATATATATACATACATACATACATACATATATATATACATACATACATATATATAAGCATTTGATAAGAAAATTATCATTATCTCATAAAAAAGGGTGAGCATACATTTTTGAATCATCATTGAGGGGACATTTAAATGACAAATTTTGTAATTACTGGTGTATTTTAAGGTATTTCAATTTTTTTCACCTAGATATTACAAAATATTAATTTTTAAATCCCATTGGACAAAAATAAGCCTTTAATGGGCTTGAGGGTGTTTTTATGAAGAAGAAAAAAGAACAAAATTTAAAAACGATGATGCATGCACATATTTTCAAAGGGTTTTGTCGTTAACAACTTGTTAACTCGTTAACAAATGTGTGGTTAGTTCAAAATAGCTTATTCAAAAAAACAGAATTTTCAACAAATACTTAGTGAGAGATGTTTCCTTGGTAACAGAAATAAGGGAAATATGATGGAATCAACCAGAAAGAGCCCATTCCGAATAGCCAATGACAGGACCACCAAGATTTAACTCATCAACCAATCAATGAATTACAAAAAAATGTAGAGACTGAGAATAGAAAAAGGAAAATCTTGGTCGTCCGTCAGATGAAGAGTTAAAGAATGACCTGGAAAAAAAAAGAACATGCAACATAAAAAGAACGCCTTGAATGTTTTGTAAATTCCCAGAAGGCATTGTGGCGGCCGCTCTTAATCATGCAGATTCGGTCAGCCGGCACGTTAGGCAGAAAAAGCGCAAAGATTTGCGTTGAGAACGTAAGGAGAGGATGCGGACCCCGTGGGTGGGGGGGGTGGCTTCTGGGAGTCTTACCAAGGTTTCATAATCTTCTGGAGTTTCTGATAGCGCCTGCAAACATTTGAAAAACTTTGCCGTCAAAAAAGCGTCCTCATAAAAGAAAAACTCGCAAACAAAATGTCATGTTTAAAAAGAAAAATGAAAATTGTGTATGATTGCTTTGGTAAAATGAGTCAAGAAAAAAATAAGTTTAAAAAATATAGTAAATGAAATTGAGTTAAGAAAAATTCACTTGTGAAATCAACTGAGATGAAAAGCAATTTGATGAATACAAAAGTTTAGTAAGAAAGTACATTAAATATATGTCAATTAAAATAAAGAATAACCCTAATTCATTCATTTCCCGAACTGCTTAGCCCCACAAGGGTCGTCGGGGGGTGCTGGAGGCTATCCCAGCTAACTTTAGGCAGCAGGCAGGGGACACCTTGAATTGGTGGCCAGCCAATCACAGGGCACAAGGAGACAAACAACTATTCACGTTCACACCCATACCTAGGGGCAATTTAGAGTGTCCAATCAGCCTACCATGCATGTTTTTGGGATGTGGAAGGAAAACGGAGTACCCGAATCCAGGCAAGCCCGGGAGAACAAGCAAACTCCCCACACTGAGGACCCACCTGGGATCGAACCCTCCACCCTAGAATTGTGAGGCCAACATGCCAAGTGACCACGTCAATTCTAAACTAAACAAAAAATGAATTACGTCTACACATACAAGTACAAAATAGCTTCCCCTGAAAAGTGAAACGTATTCACAGAATTTTTGGTTACGTGAGGCATCTATGAGTCCAACATACAATTTTCACACACTTTTTGTCACACTTCAAATGCTACCGACACATGCTTGTGCCAGTAGAGGGTACTAGCTACCTATAACTACAATACCATAGAATATAAAATAATTAAATAATAATAATAAAAAAAACACTCAACACAGACACACAAACCGTCATTAGCATAAGAGTCGACTTAATGAAGTGTCAACATAAGAGCATCTGTGCTGGCTACACACAGATTGGTTTGTTTTTTTTTGGGGGGGGGAGCCAAACAACACAGAAAAATCCCACCGCCAGTGCAGCGCTGTGTGTGTTTGTGTATTATTATTATTATATATTATTATCATCATCTGCAATTACATAAAGCAAGCAAACAAAATGTAAATGTAAAGAGTCTACAAGGGGAAAAACAATGTGTGAATTATGAAAAAATGTGTGACCCTGCAAATAGCAAATTGTCGATCTTGAGGGTACATTGAAATTAAGATGCACAAACTGTTTTATTTGTTTGCAGTGTAATTATGTTTTTATTGCACGTTTATTAAAGTAATGTACTGTAGAATCCAATTTCCTTGTTAAAAACAATATAAAAATTAGGGGTAGGCTGGAATGGAATATACAACCAGATGTAATGGCTTATGGTCACACTGATTTATCTATTTATGGATTTTTAGAAAATAGAATAATAAAAAATATTTTGTTTATTTTGTTCATATTTTAGTTTTTTGAAATGCTTATTCACCGTGTGTTCAAAAATCTGAGTGATTTTTTTTGTCAAATATTTGCACATTTACAAGTTATTGGAATTTTAATTGATTTTTAAGAAAAATAATAAAATAAAGAGAATAAAAATTATGTTTGTTTATATTTATTCTTATATTTGTTTCTATTTAAAGCAATTGCTGTTCACAAACTATTTTAAAAATATGAAAGAAATGGCATTTTAATTGATTTCATTCTAACAAAAGTCATGAAAATCTTTAGTTTGTATTTTTTTCTTTTGAAAACATTGCCAATTTACAAATGCATTTAATTTTGGCTGGAATATTTTGGGGTTGATTGACAAATTTCCAAATTATTTGGTTTTAACGTCTAAATCTGATTTCCAAGTGAAGGGTTTTGCATTACAAATATGGTTACAGAACAAATATGTCATATTGACGCGCAACTGTAAGGAAAGAACAGATTGTATTTTCTACAAGAAAAACGTAGCCTTTTTTTGGAATGTTGGAATTAATGAGTGAGAAAAACAAAAAACAAAAAATCAAGGAGATGGAGAAAAAAAAAATTATATTCTCCTGTGTGTTTTGAAGTTTAAAATCGAATACCTTGCCAATCTTTTTACTAGCCTTTGTACAGAGAGAGTTTAGATGAATTCATGTGAAAAAAGAGAAAGTTAATTTAGGATAAGCGCTCTTAAATCATGAGCATTCTCAACTAAAATGTGCCCCCGTCCCCTTTTGCTCTCGTCTCCATACTTTTAAACTTCCCGCAGTCACATACAGAGCATTTCCGGACTTCACGAGGACTTACTCGGTGCCGCTCTCGACCATCTGCGTCAGCAATGAGATGCCGTCCATGCTGATGAACTCCAAGGCGAAGGTGATGTCCCGAGACGCGCTCGCCAGATCCTTCAGCGCCTCCAGCTTGGCGTCCATACTGGACGACTGAATGCGCTCGTGGAGCTGCGTCGCTGTCTGGTGCTGCGGACCGCGACACATATTTAATGCTGACATTTTTCTCCAGGTCCGTATTTGCAAAATAACAATCACATGATGAGCCACATTACCATATTCCCTCTAGCACAGGTCCATCTAGTTCAGGCGTGTCAGACTCGGGTTGGTTCGCGGGCCACGTTAACGTCATCTCGATTTCATGTGGGCCGGACCATTTTAGATATAATATTTAGATTTTTTTTATATAAATGGATTAAAAGAATTGGATGAAAAGCCCTGAATATTCAGTTTTTTTATAGATCTAAAACAATGTTTATTTTAGCTTTTTTAATATATATTTTTAGATTTTACAAAATGATTTTTGAACTAAAAACACAGAGAAAATTGATTAAAAAATGACAATTATTGATTTAAGATGGGGGAAATCAGGAAATTTAATATACATCTATACTCTTCATTTTAATTTGATCCTAAAACAGAAAGTCGGCACTCATCATTTACTTTCCCGGGCCACACAAAATGATGCGGAGGGCCAGATTTGGCCCCCGGGCTGCCACTTTGTCACATGTGATCTAGTCGATAGATAACACAACCGCTACTGCCACTACTACAGCCCCATCGAGTGGATGTATAACACTCCCATTACTACTACTACTACAGTAATACCTCGACATACGAGTAAAATTTAGAGCAAATCTTAATCTTAATGTACGAGACAAAATTTGGTATACGAGCATACAGCGGTCGCGAGAGGCTGTTCATAAGAACATCATAGGCACTTTCTTTCTCCCTGCAACTCCCTCGGGTAATGTCTCTATGAGCACTAGGCGGAACGTTGCATTTTTTCATTGTTTTTTTCCGCCTATTAGTCAGTGCAGAATGGCGGAGCTTGCTCGATAATACGAGAGGAGTATACTACTTCTCGTTGGCAAGTGGTCGTGCGTTATCCTATTGTGAGGACATTTGTGTGCATCATTATGGGAATATTTTGAAGGGAAGACAAAAGCAAACAACCAACCCGGGAGAAGAAAGGTATCAAAATTTAAAACAAAATTAAAATTAAGTTTAGTTTAAGGTTAGATTGAACTTAATTTTGAGTGTCTGCATCTTAATCCAAGTTCATTTCAATTTGTTTATGTTATGTTATGAGCGCGTTTTTGCTGGGTTTACTTACAGGTGACGTGGTCAAGCGCAGGATGGAGCCATTCTTGATCTCATTGCGATTCTGAGATGAAAAACAAAGGTTAATCCTGAATGTGACTTTCAAGACATCACATGTCGTGTTTTGGAGGACTTCAATTCAACACAACCAACCTTTTCTGTGATGTAGAAATTCGTGTCGGCAATTTGCAGTGCAAAATTTTCATGGTTGCCCAGAGACCAACTGCAACAAAAACATTGATGAGTTGTACAGTTTCCACCAAGCAGGTGATTGGCAAAGTGTAACACGCCCAGCTATGCTTTAAGTAGTAGGTACAATTTTTTTAACAAGTAAATAATAACTAGGCAAGACCACATTGTTTGCCACCACCCAAACTGAGAAACTGACTTACCCCTCGCACACTTCTTTGATGATGGCAGAGAGAGGCTTTTTCTGCAAGAATAATAACAAATGAAGAACAATAAAACTACCAAAATCTTAGGGTAGCACCCCAAAACTAAGAGTCATAGAATAATTAAAAATATTTTGTTTATTTTGTTCATATTTTAGTTTTTTGAAATGCTTATTGACCATGTGTGTTCAAAAATCGGAGTGATTTTTTGTCAAATATTTGCACATTTACAAGTTATTGGAATTTTAATTGATTTTTAAGAAAAATAATAAAATAAAAAGAATAAAAAATTATGTTTGTTTATATTTATTCTTATATT